>NC_039255.1:3528719-3693638 GCF_003368295.1 Carassius auratus
AAATTAAGGTTAACTGAAATTAAATACAGAATAAAAAATACATATTTTAGCTAGCTAAAACAAAAAAACTGAACTAAAGCTGAAATAAACTATAAAAACTATACTGAACATGTGCAATCAAATTAAGTGGGGTTAATTTGAACTGATGTTTGTTTTCATTGCCATGGTAAATGAGGTTGACCAAATATTACGGTTTAATCTGCTTGTCATTTGTAGCTACATTTGCTAATATATTGCACAAAGAATAAAAATGCAACATACACATAAAAGGGCTGTCCAGTGTGGATTCATGTCAGAACCAAGGTAATGTGAACAGTGACAGCAGGACTCTGACTTTTCCAATGGAAAATAAATACAGCACGTAAGAGTGGTGGGGACAGAAAGTCACATGCTGGGTTTCGTAACAAACCCAAGTCCTGTGCCAAACCAGCTGAAGGTGGAGTCACCATAAGCATCATCTTTGACATCATTTCACAAGCACCAATTCCTGCTTGGTGAAATACTATATCACCCTGCTAAGAAATTTCCACGATTCAGGAATTTTGACAAACAAATAGCGCCAAAATAGGCCTGTTCACACAAATGACAATAACACTAAAGTTTTAATAATGGTTCTAATTCTTGTACAGTATATAACTTTAATGATACTGACAATGAATGAACATTGCTTTCATAAGCATTTAAAATTAACAACAAAACTGCATTGTGCATTTATAATAAACAGAACAATATTGTGCTTTGGTTTGGATTGTAATATAGTTATATTTTAGTGTGAATGGGCATCTGAAACGAAGGCTTTAATAAAGTCCCCATGGGAAGGGGTTTGTGCAAACTTCTGCAACTGCTCCTGGCACATTTTATCACGAAACAGAATCAAACAGGCGAGAATCTCAAATTAGATTAACGAGATTCAGCCATGTTAAAATAATTGATAAAAGAAATCACAAAATGCATTGCCTTTGGCAGCCGTCAAACAATTCATACTTTCTTGCTGTAGACATCAGAATAGGGTCTCTAGGAGGCTTTGGGACAGATGGCTGGGACATCCACCCCGCTGCTGTTCTTCTGAACTCAATGCTAACGCAGAGTCATGAAAACAAACAGCGCATGACAGAAAATGTTTACAAGCTTGTGACAGCCAAGCTCTAATAAAAGTATCAGGTTGCAAATGATCCATATTATAGAGACCCATTCACAGAGAGCCCTCTTTATTTATGCTCAATTAGTCTGCTGCAACATGGACAGATCTTGTGATTTCCTGGCATTGCGTATTCAAAACACATAGTGGTGAACAGCGGTCCATCTGAATCTGACAGTCATGGTTTGAAAAGGCCTCATGTTGAATGCATCCTGAGCTCTGAAAGACCGTTGCTCTTTCACCTGTTTTTTGAGATGAGAGAACTGATTCTGAACATCAGTTCCCGTAACATGCTGACACTCGTTACGTTCTGAACTGAACTGAAACTTCTGACCTCAACAAGGCTACAAACCTCTGCTGATTTGTTTGTTATATTCAATTATTTATCTAGCACATGATGTTGCTTTCATAGTATGATTAAACAAATGAACTTCTTGAAATGGAGAGATGAAAAGAAGATTCCGATGTAACTTTTCTCCAGTTGCTGCTGAAACTCCTGATCTATAGCACAGCCTCGCTGACCTCATTTGTGCCATTATCATTAGACTCGGCTTTGCTAAAAACATGATCTTTAACAGTAGTTACGGTGTCTCTGAAAGTTTATCATCTTAGGCCAACAGTATTGATCTATATACGTTAACAAAACCTGCAGCATTTACTAATATCAGGGTTGGGCAAAACAGAGAAATTTAAAAAACTGGTTCCTATTCAAGTCATGAGTCTGAATTTGAATCAAATTGGCCACAAATCACATGATGCTGGAATTTACCATTAAAATAATTTCAACTGAATTGTAGAATAAATTATATCAACATAGTTCTCTAAATAAGTTCAACACTTTTCAAATTCATTTTCAAATATAATACAAATTTTCAAATATTATTCAAATGTCAATTTCACAATATTTAGCTTAAATTAAATATAATGAACAAGTTAAATACAAATTAAATAGACATTTCAAACTGAAATGCATCAACATTAATAATCACACTGATCATGCGTTTCTGGATAGTGTACAGTATACAGTGCTGTTCATATAATTAGAATATAATCAAAAAAGTTGATTTTTTCCCTAATTCCTTAAAAATGTGAAACTTGTATATTATATTCATTCATTACGCACAGACTGATATATTTCAAATGTTTATTTCTTTTAATTTTGATGATTATAACTAACAACTAAGGAACATCCCAAATTCAGTAGTGGCTTTTTGAACGGAATTATTGAAATAAATCAACTTTTTGATGATATTCTAATTATAACCAGCACCTACTGTTTGAGTGATGCATTCTGAAACTATACATACAGAAATGATATTAATTAATTTGAATTTTTTTTTTTCTGCATCCAGTATCATGGTGTCATGTAATTCTGATTGGTGCACAACCATTAATAATACTTTAGCCTTGCTACTTTTTAAATGGAGAGTTACATCATGGAGCGAGTGTTCTTGGATCAGTTCGAACAACTGCTATTGCCTGTAAAAACCTAAAAAACAAACCAACAAACAAGTCATTCCTACACTCAAGACACTATCATTCTGCTTACAAATACGTCATCTTCATGCCCCGTTGGACTACACTTCAGAGTTTAGCCTTCATGAGGTCAGGACAGACAAATCAAATGCTGTGAATAGGAATGTGTCGTTCTGGTAATCAGTTTTTTCTGTGGTTGTTGGCCTCAAGGTGAAAGGAAACTGGCGATCATTAACCACATTACAAGAGTGAAGTAATACTGCACCATTTCATAACAGCAGAGCTGTAAATAACATATTATGACATAATGTCCAAGGTCAACATGATATCAGTTCATAAACATTAGCAGTGGTCTTAAAGTAGAATTGGTTTCAGTGGACTGTGTAATACAAGTACAATTATTCCCTTTGCTTTTTTTCTGCTACTGAATTTTATTAAATGTATCTACTTGATCCAGTGCTAAACACTTACCACTTTATTTTTAAACTTGTGAGTCATATTCATTTTCCATTTACCTTTTATGTGCTAAGCATCAAAGGTGAAGTGTTAAATGTTTTATAAGATGACTTGTTATTTTTCAATAACAAAAACTGCACATTTAGCAGTAATTTATTTCCCTTTAGTAACAGTATCTTACATCTCTGTTAGACAAGGTTTTTACCATAACATTTTACAGTCTTTTTACAGCTAAAATTACAATCATTCATGCTTCCGAAATGTAGTGAATTCAAAGCTAACATGAATAAGTGTTAATTTTGAGTCAGTAAATGGAGCATAGTCAGTCTTTCACCCCGGGCTCTCAAGATCAGTAACTGCCATTGACTATTAATAAAGCCAACTAAAGCCTAAGGCTCACATGGAGGCAGTACATCTGAATCTTGTTTGCTATACCATGCAAACTGTACATTCTCGTCAGAGATGACCGGATGTGAAGAGAGTCCCAGAAGCAGTCGTTGTCTTGCTGAGTAAAGGCCCGTTCACACACAACATCGTTATAGCTGTGGTTCGGACTCTGTTATTCTTTAATATTGACAACGATTTTAGGACATATATCTTTAGAGTTATCTTAATAATTATCATCCTTGGTGTGAACAGGCCTTCAGACCTATTTTAAAGGAGCTTTGTAAGATCTGACATTCTCCCCAGTTTCATAAACTCCAGCCAAGCTCAAAGGGGAAACTGGATTCTGACTCCAAAGGCCTTTATCTTTTTGAAATGTGCTGAAACTGTTTTAAATCTGTATCAAATTTCTAGAAGCCATTATTGAGCTCAGACATCAATGAGCTCAATATATTGATTTTCATTGCACTAAGCTGTGCCAGAGGCCAAACGCTAGGATCATAGAGCTGCAGCAGAAAACTGAAATGAAGTGATTTGCCACAGGATAAACAAACCTGGCAGATTTCAGCTTTGGTAAAGTTTTAACATATCACAAAGTCTGGAATACCAATAAAAAACGTATTTAACCCAAGACACTCATACAACATGTAGATGGCTACAGGTTACAAGTGGTTTCTTCTCAAACATGAAAGCTGCCATAGATTAAAAAGTCAAAGTAACTAATTAGTATGTAAAACACAATAAACAACACAACAGTGTCCATCATATAACTACATAAAATCATGCTTACTTGATTTCTCTGCATTGACAACTTAGTCACTTAGAAATTGCTGGTACTGTAAAATTATCAAATATATATATAAAAAAAAAAAAAAAAAAAAAAAAGGCAAGTAACATTTAATTAAACATGTCATTTTTAAGTAGAAAGACTGAAATCATTTTGTCTTGTGATCCATACACTGATAATCTTTAATCATTTTACTTACAACTTATATATATTACAGAGTAGACCTGGGGTTTTCCATTTCATAGATGCCATGAATAATTACTTTATTTTAAAATCTAAAATGAACCTATATACTGTATGTTTATATATAAAGACCCAATGATACTGTGAAAAATTAAAATGATAAATTTGTGTCAGATATTACTTAGAAAATATTTAGTTTTATATTACTCAAATTATTCTACCCGATAAAATAGTGCTATGCTGTTAGATCTATTATTTATTAAAACAAATATATTTGATTTCCTGATTTATTTAGTTGATTTTAATGATTTTTTTTTTCTTGCAGACCCCAATTTGAAACCCCTGCTTTAAACAGTTTAATGCAGTTTCATATTCGCAGACAATACATTAAAAATTCTAGAAGCTCAAATTCAACATATCAGAACATTAAGTAACATTTGATTTAGATGCCTTCATAAAACTCGAGTTACTTTATAGTCGGATGGATCAGAATATGTCACTAGAGTCCACCATAATCTGTCATGATTCTGGTGAGGATTGACACTAATCGACAGATTAGCTGTGCCACATATCACCTCAAGTACATCGAGCTCAATAATAACCACAGCAGATACCATCAACATTTACTAGACTTTTAGAAAAAACAGCTGTAACGTTAAGGTGAGGCTAATCGACATCAAAATAACCGTGCAAGCTAACGTACACACTGGCTGTGAGATATTCGTTATATATTTTCATTATTAAAGATATACAACAGGTAATTATGTACTGATATATATGAAAATATTTATGAATAAAGTTAAATTCTTAGTTGGTTAACGTTACGGCTAATGCGCTCTAGCCGAACTGTTAGCCATTCAGGGTAACGTTAGGTGGATCTCAATTGTTTAACATTTGTATAAGTTCTTGTACTAAAACTAGTCCAACACAATGATCAGACTAACAACGCTTAAATTAGTTAGTTTAGATGTTACAAGTTAAGATAACTCACCTGGCCGCAGTGGTCAAAGCCAAAGTAGCTTTCGGCTAGCTACTTCTGTAATACCCAAATAACCGTAACAGTCTCAGAACTCCAGGTTAATATTTCCTCAAAACGGTTTA
Organism: Carassius auratus; assembly: GCF_003368295.1. Classification (NCBI taxonomy): domain Eukaryota; kingdom Metazoa; phylum Chordata; class Actinopteri; order Cypriniformes; family Cyprinidae; genus Carassius; species Carassius auratus. The sequence goes on from NC_039255.1 coordinate 3,534,245, forward strand.
ATAGTGTTGGGAAAAACAAAATGCAGAGGATTAGTCCATCATTCAGTTAGTGTCTCATCTGTACGACACTGATACTCAACAAGCCCTAGCATGGCTGTGATGTGTCGGGCCGGTGTATGTACGAGCGGTTGATAGGCAACACACGAACAGTGTCTCAGCTGGGGCGTCGTCCAAGATCGGCCCTCTCCGGGTTCTTTCGGTCACACTCGGCTCCGCTTTCGAATTATGTGGCGCACGTTCGCTTGGTGTTCGGTTTTAGTCGGATTGTCTCGGAATTGTTCGGTCACATTCGTTCTTTTAAACGACTTTGCCACATGGTGGTGGTTGTTGCGCACTAATATAGCTAAAATTGGCTGCAATCTATTGTTAAAGTTGTGAATACAGGAGGATATCTTACGTATCTTTTCACAGCTATTATTAATTTAAAGTACTTTACTGGGATTATTTTGTTTACATATATTATTTGCAAAGTATTATACACAAAACGAAAGTACAAAATATTATAATAATAAATAACAATAGCATATGATTAATATAAGAATCCAAGTATTTAAAAAAATATAAACATATAACTTACACTATTTTTGTTAAATTGGTTTTAACCACAGAGAATATATATCATATAGATCAGTGGTTTCCACAACAGGGCATGTGCTGTCCTCTAGTGGCTGTGAAAATATCTCCATCCTTTGAACGTGTTCTTATTTTGTAGAGCTGTCGTATCTCGGCGTTTTCGGTCCTTTATGAATATTTAGTTTAACTTAGTATTTATTTTAACGTATATCACGCACAAATGCGTCACTGTATTCTTATAAACAAACTGCCAACGTTGTCGGTGACGGACATTTTACTGTGTACCTTTTAATTACTACATAGACATAGTTTAGCATGGCATGAACTATCTATATTAATAGACGTACTCCATGTACTTTATAGTGGCGTTCAAAGGTGTAAAGTGTGGATATTGCTGTGGCTACTGTGTAAACGAAGAAGGGGAAGGGTACAGTGAAGCTGCATAGTATGAAGTAAACACAAAACTTCAAGTAAATAACAACACATTTCGTTTACAGTCTTTTTTGTGCATATTAACAAGGTAAGTTGCATTCTGTATATGTTTTGTTGCTTTTTTTTTTTTTTTAAAAAGGGCTTTTACCACAACAGGAAATGTGAAGTAAATCAGTGCGTCCAGGCATTTACAGCAGTTTTTAGTAACACATAACCTACATTGATTGTGCGTGGATAACTACGCTGACTACGTTTTAAAATTACAATACAATATGTGAGCAATTTTAAAGGACATTGTTTTGCTTTTATTAGTAACACAATAATGACAAAGAACTCCCCAAAAATGTTCCCACTCAAATGAAGGAAACATAATTTATATGGAGGAGAAGATGTATTAACAAAAAGAGATCTAATCAATGGATTAATGCAGTTATTATTATTTAAATCCAAATAATAAAATTAATATTTGGAAACTTTACTTCCTACTGTGATACACGCGTCACACGCTTTACTTCCGCATTCCTTAGTTCATACTGAAAGCCTATGTGAATGTTTCAATCACGCTGGCGCCCACCTACTTGGGGCGGGGATTCAGCAAGTCAGACCAATCAGAGGAGCGCACTGGGCGAACGTTACGCAGCGTAATTAATATTCATGAAGTAGGGTTCTTTGCGCAGCTGAGAGCGTGGAAATGGCAGCGGGTGGATCGTACAGTATAGTGGAGTATTTTGGGGGAGATGGCGGCTATCGCTGCGGTTACTGTAAGCATGAAACCGGCAATTTCTCACACGGTGAGTGGATATTAATCTGTTACCAATGGCTGGTGGTAAGTTTCAATGACTTGACGGAACTGTTCAGGGAAGCCGGGTCTGACCACTCTGTTTTGACTAGCTTTCGTGAACATGATTTATCAAATATTGAGACGCTTAGTATTATTAACAGCATGATGGTCTTATAGTGGAAAGTAGTCCTTGTCAGCTGTCAGCAAAACCTTTCCTCTCAATGAAATGTGTCAGTTTGCAATTTTAAAGGAGTATTATATGTGTGTATATATATGTATATATATATATGTATGTGTGTATATATGTATTATTATTATTATTATATATATATATTTTTTTTATAAAATATATAAATTATTTCTGTGAACTAGGAATAGCAAAGGCCTGGTCATGTTTGATCATCCCTGCCTGGACCAGTGAATCATATGTCCTTCTTTTGCAATGGGTTTAATAGCCCAGATCATGCATTTAAACTGAACATTAATCCTTGTAATAAAGTGTTTGTTTTATACAATTTAGACAATTAAATAAAGGTTTAAATGAGTTTATGAAATAATAAATGTACAGTCTTTTAGATGGCACAGAACCCCAAATACAATTATCCTCTTGTGAGGGACCCCCATCCTAAAATTTAAAAGGCTTCAACATGGTTTCTTAATTATAGCACACATTTAAGCGGTTAAAAATTAAATTCTAAATGTCTTAAATATTTTTATTTTATTTTATAATCCTTATAGGGCTTTTATAGTACTGCATTTATAAATTTATTTATTTTAAGTTTTTATTATTAATACAGTATTTTTTTTTAATTCATGAAAGTATTACTTATTTTTTATTTGTCTTTACATTTTATACAGACTCCCTAGTTCGCCCTTGCGACCTCCTCATTGCAGTTTGAAAACCCCTGTACTATTGAGCTTCTATATTACAGCTTAAACATAAATCTTTTTAGAACGTGCCAGATGTACCAGTTTTCGTATTTCCCAATCCATTAATAGTTACAAATGCTCCAGGGAATTGTAAGTTTGATGCTCTAGGATGGTCATGGAAATAAGTGGTTTTATGTACTCTCGGTTTGTTTTTTGCTGCAGCCACCAGATAGTTCAGACTGAAATGAAGCTTGTCTGTGAATGAACGTGCTGGAGATAATCTGATCCTGCTAATCTGCTCCATGCCACATTATGTGGAAGACCGGAAGAAGGAAGCGTGCCTCTGATGCTAATCCTGATGTGGCTGGAAGCCATCACGAGGACCGTTCAGAGACGTTTGATTACTTTAGTTTGGCAGGAGTCCTAAATAACTTGCTTTGATTATTCCAGTGACCAGCATTATGGTGATTGTCTCAGTAACTCTTCATAACTTATGGGGCTCTGTTTTTAACCGATTGGCAGCCATGACCACCATTTCAATCTTGCCATGTAGGAGAATAGTTAAATTGATTGCCAAAGCATCAGAAAGTTAAAGCAAGTACTTGAACCTTTTAAAGTCAGCATGAAAATTGCATGCATTTCCAATTGAAACTGGAAATTCAATGCGAAGAAATGCTGGACAGGACTTTAATTTAGGTTATTAATTGCGAATGTATTTGTCAAAACTGGGTGTTATATACCAGAATAAAGCTGAGCTGTTGAAATATAAGAGGGCCTGATGATGTTTTTTTTGTTTTTTAGTAATATGAGCAGTGCATCATTCACAATCAGTCTAAGTCAATGCATTATTTTGGACTTTGCAGTAGTAGATGCACGTTCTTCTTCTTAATCTTTTTTTGAGTAATGTGCACTAGTGTATCATGAATAATAAGTCTGAGATGGTAAATGGGTCAGTTTTGGTTTCACCTTGACTTTTTGAACAGTACAGATTTCTCTTTTATTTGGGCTGAACTACAGTTGTGGTAAAGCTGTGCATAATTTTTCTTTGTAAAGTATACTGACCAGTTCCCATAAATATCAGCAGTCTAGTGGAAATGCAGGAAAAGCTGCTGCTGGGTGACTTAAGGACTGGCATAACTATATAGAAGTGAATGACTTGTCTTAAACTTTCAACTTTAACACTCTCTGATCAAATTTATGTAATGAGATTGCATTATACTGGGCTAATGCTTAACCCAGAGATTACCCACAGCCTCAATCCTTTGTCAGACACATGCTTCTAAATTGCAAAATTATGAGTGTATTTAAAATCTTTTTAGTGCAATGAATACAAGGAGATATTTAATTTATTAGAAAAATCCTCAATGAATTATGTGCAACTTTTAATAATTCACAACCTTGAAGTACACCAGGACTATTATTTTGAAATGTCTATGCTTTAGTGTTGGTGGCTTTTCATCCAAAAAAGATGAGGCAGAGAAAAAATGTAATCTCTGAAAGCGTGAGCCTTCCCTTTTAAACAGGCAGCACATTTATGTATTTAATGAAATCATCATCATCATCATCATCTTTTGAAGTTTAATATTCACGTTAGGCTGTGTCGCGGTTCCTTGTTTTACATCCCCACGTTAAGACCTCTTGAAATGATAATGAAGACACCTTATGACCTTAAATTTCATATAATTGAATGTTTATTCTTTTTATTGTTACATTTTAGGGTCCCGCAATAATTTTTTCAAAATTTGTATGCATTTTAGGCTTCATACACTTCTATTTTTAGTGAAATGCTTGTACTGTCAATCCCTGTTTATGAGTGTTTAAATAGAGAGCTCATGTTTTTTTTTGAGTTATTATTCTTTATTATACGAGTAGAGTATTCAAATGGAGTGTTTTAGCAGTGCAGTAATAAATCAGACTGCAGGTTAGCTAGCACAGGTTGTGGTCCGGCTCTGTCTTTTCAGGGCCCTGACTAACTGTTGTTGTGTGGTGCGGTTTGGGACTGAACTGAACTGTTTGTCAGTGAAGATTTTAATTTTTCATGAGGAAATCATGTAGTGTGTTTGAAATGATTACTCACATTTGTAATCTTTTAAGGGCTTGTTGCTGGCTTGTTTTCTGCTTCAAATGGAATCAGGGGCTATTGTGTTGTGGAAAACAGGTGCCTTTTGTCAGCCAGATTAATGTACGATAAGTCAGGTAAAAACAAACCTCTTTTGTTGTGCTGATCAGACTGATGTCACTTCATGGCTCTTTCTGGATTGTGTCGTGTTCTGTTGAATCGTCTGTTTGTTTTTGCTTTGAGAACTATTGTTCTTGCCTGTAGAGCTTGAAAGTGAGCACCTGCTTTTTCCTGGCTCAGATTCTGGAAGTGTTTTAATTGTCATTTCATTTTTCTTGATAATTTTACATTTACATTTTGTACATTTAGCAGATTCTTTTTTTCAAAAGCAATTCTCTTCCTAATTTTTTTACAACATTCTTTAATGAAGCATTCTATACCTTAAGCCACCTCTAAAATGGATCACAGAAAATAGATAAAACAAGGTGCAAAATATAAAGACTATTTATTCAGTTTCCCACCTAAAAATCCCACTTAAAAATCCAGTTCAGAATCTCCGTATATAAAATAACAGTCTGAGCGTTTCAGTAGCAATGCATGATATCAGTACATCAAACAATATTTACTCCTATTGTTATTTACCCTTTTTTGTTGTTTAAGTTATGTGTGTGTGTTTACATTGTTTTCTGTAATCTAGCACTTTCCCTTTAACCTTTTAAGAGCATTATTTATGTAAATTTTATGCACCGTTATCGTACTTTGCTATTAAAATGGTGTTATGCTCAAAATCGAATTCATATATGCACCCCCTTGTGTTCTTTCTAAAATCTGCCAAAAAGCAAATATTTTTTTTGTTACCGTACTTTCCGGACTATAAGTCGCACTTTTTTTCATAGTTTGGCTGGTCCTGCGACTTATAGTCAGGTGGGACTTATTTATAAAAATGAATTTGACATGAACCAAGAGAAATGAACTAAGAGAAAACATTACCGTCTACAGCTGTGAGAGGGCGCTCTATGCTGCTCACTGCTCCTGTAGCCTACAATGAGCAGCATAAGGGGCTGTTCACATATCGAGTCTTTTGCGTGCTCAAGTTCGTTATTTCCAATGTAGCCGCGTGGATTGAACGGTCATAATGGAAGCGGCGTGCTTGCGACGCGCACGTGGTGCGACGTGCTCATTTTTTCCATGAGTGTCCGCACCGCATCGAGTTAAAAACATCTAAACTTTTCAGAATGCCGCAAGCGCACCGCGGGTCATGTGACAAAGGGGAGTCACATGTTGGGGGGAGCGGAGAGCGTTCTTAATATTCCGCAGCGCTAACACATTCCGTGGGGACACTCGCTCAACCCAGAATGGCTTGCTGGTTCGAAAATATGTGGAATAAGGGCTGCCTCCGACAATTTTTCTTTTTTTCTAGTCAACTAGTAGTTGTTCAATTAAGCCATTCATGGACAAATCGCCCCTTTCTATTAATTTAATTACTTAAATAGGCTATAGCCTACAGGATAATAAGCATTATGACCGCACGCAATAAGCTTGCCACAAAGAACCGGTTAAAGTAATGATTATGAATGTGTAAATTAGCAAGGAGACATTTAATTGTTTAGTAATAAACTTTGGTTTTCTGTGTCGCTGCAAATATGAAGATGACGATGCGGACTCGCCACAAACACCAGAGAGAAATGCACATTTCATATGGATTACATAATCAGAGAGTAGCCCATTTATTTTGGTTTGAATATTTTCTTTTAAATTTAAATTTATGCATTTAGCAGACGCTTTTATACAAACCGACTTACAGTGCATTCAGGCTATCAATTTTTACATATCATGTGTTCCCGGGGAATCGAACCCCCAACCTTGCGCTTGCTTGCTTGATAGCGCAGTGCTCTACCAGTTGACATTTCAAGGTTTCTGTAATATATAGCCTATATATCTCAAATCTGTGAGGCACAAGCTGAGTTTCAGCGTCCTCCAGTTCACATGCAATGCAAGTGATCGTACTGGCGCCTCAGTACGATGGACCATAGTAAGTCCATTGTACTGGATTTACTATGGGACAGTGACAAGCCTCCTGGTTTTATCCAAAATATCTTAAACTGTGTTCTGAAGATGAACAAAGCTTTTACTTTGGTACGTTAAGTTATTCATGATAAAAGTTCATTTTGGGGTGGAGTATCCCTTTAACCCCACAGCCAAAAAACGGAGAGGATTCTCAAAGCTTTGAGGGCTGATGTCCTGTACGTGTTCTTGTGGGGGAATGTACTTCTCTGTGACGTCAAAGGAAATGTTTTCCTTTCTGAACAGTGTGTCAGAGAGCTTTGCTGTCAGGGGTCCATTTGTGTCTCATATCTACAGTACACATGGATATAACACCGGCTTAAGATGCCCTATATTATACATGTATGCACACACAGCTTCTTAAGTGTCTTTATTTAAGAGGTTTATCCTGGTAAGTTTGTGTTGTATGTTCTAAGTGATGTGGTTCTCTCTTTCTCTAGGCATGTGGTCCCATAATATGACAGTGCAGGACTACCAAGATCTCATCGACAGAGGCTGGAGGAGGTGCTGATGTTATTATTATTGTCTGACCTCTGAACTGCGTGTTTAATAGTATAGTCTTCTGACTCTAAATCATGTGCCACATAAATAGGTTTTCTTGCATAATATCTTCGCAGGAATCACTTTTACACATGAACAGGATGTAGTAGTCTAGTCAGTGTAATGACCGAATCAGACATACTCCCCTTACAACAAGACAAATGGCTTTTCTCAAGAAATGTGATTCAAGTCAACACAAATCCACATTTAAGACCATTTTTCAAGATCAACTTGAGTGAATATATATATATTCATCAAGAGAAACAATAAGTTTGTCATAGGGCCAACATTTTTATAGTGTACAATGCCAGGGTTAATTGAAACATTATCATTTATATATGTAAAGTTTTAATAAATTATTATTTATTACAAGAAGAACTGTGAATTTTAATGAAGAGTTAGTAGTGAGCCCAGCATTGATGAACTGCTTTTATTAATCATTAATTATTGGTTTGTGTATGCCTACATTTTAATCTTATTCTATTTAAATTTACAATTTTTACAATTATTATTATTTTTATTTTTAGAAGTGGCAAATATGTTTACAAGCCTGTTATGGATAAGACATGCTGCCCACAGTACACCATCAGGTAAAGGATCCAAATGTTTTTATTTTACTATATACAGGATACTCTGTGGTATATTAAAATTAATATTTTATAGTCAAATGAGTTAAGTGACTATTGAGTGATCATTTTAACTGTATATATCACAGCTCAGAAACGCTAAAAAACAATGCAACGTCAAATATGTTGTGTCCTTTTCACTTTCTTCATATATTAATATTCTGTTGTACTTGTTTTCTGAAGGTGCCATGCTTTGAACTTCCATCCGTCGAAGACTCACAAAAAGACCTTGAAGAAGGTGAACCGGTTCCTCTCCAAAGGAGAGATGCCAGTAGAGAGGCATGATGAGGGACGTGAAGGTGAGCGCCATTTACTGGATATCAACAACCAGTGGCAATTTATGCCCAACATTCACTAAGTATCATAAACCTGCTGTCATATTGTCTGTTTTATGGACTAATTTAAAAATTCTCTTGATTGACAGAAAATAGTATAAAACGTGTGATTTGCATCCCTTCAACTGAAGAGTTGACTAATGAATAATAGCTTTTACTGATATTCAGTGTTTATCTTAAGTTATGAATTAGATCTGGTGTTGTTTAATAGAGGATTCATAATTTCAGCATTGAAAGCAGTTCAAAATGAGAACATAAGAATATTGAATCATTTTCATTCACTGAGCCGTATAATGTATGTTTACTGAAACATTTTAATATATGAAAATGACACAAACAAATAATTGAACCAGTTTGGAAACCGTTCAGAGAAAATGACTGGAGGAATCAAACTTACTAATGCTAATGCTGTGTTTTTCTCCTTTGAAATGGCTCATGTTTTCACAGTGTCACTTAATTTTACACTGGCAGCAAATCATATCTGGTTACATATGATTCTGTATATTGCCCAGCTGCCTAATTTGAGCCAGTGTATAAAGATTGCATCCCCAAGCCAATGTTTTCTACAGGTATAGCCTCTGTCTGTTTCTTATGTCTTGTGGTCTGGTCTGATTCGGTTTGCAATCCCAGGTTTGTTAGAAGATATCAAAGGTCGTCTAAAGCCCTTCTCTTCCATACTTCAGAGAACAGTGGCTATAGCTGCAGGAAAAACCCAGTCGTTTTTGTCAGGTGCGCTTTCTGTGCTGTAGACCAGACATTGATCAGATGTTGATCCCTTCCTGTCATCCAGGCATCACGTGTTATCTCACCCATATTTCACAGTTTTCTTCCCTTTTTGTCTTATTCTCCATATTTAGTGTTTTCTGTGCATGATTTGTTTGTGCAGTGTTGTGTAGGACAGGTTTTGTTAGGGTTTATAATGTGAAGTTGTGCTTGCGACTACAGTCCCTTCCCGATCGAGACCCATTTCATTCTATGTAGACATGCAAGTTTAAAACCTGTCTGACTGTGTTCTAGAATGCAACCAATTGTGGTTTTCTTTTCAAATGATTTGCATAATTTGATGGTTCAAGTAGCGGTGCGAGTTGAATGAATTCCTGTGGTAGACCACATGAGAGTCCCTGTGATGATGGATATCTTAAATGTGCATGTGTTGATTCTTTAGGAGAGCCCATGGTCTCTGCGCATGAAGAGGGTGTTCAACCATCTCCTCAAGACCCTCTGGAAGTAGACCATAGTGATGTACAGGACATCAGCACCAGCCCAGACACAGACACCACTAACTCGGCTGCACCAACACCGGCCAGAGAAGATGCAGCGCCTGCCCCAGAAGAGAAAACTCCTAATGTTACACCCAAACCAGGTCAGTCTCATAGAATGGGCTTCTTAAACATGTCAGCTTTAAGTACATATACCACAGTTACAGTTATTTGATTGATTCACCAATAACTGATATGTTTGAGACAGATTTTTGAGTGTTTTTGACAAAAAGAATTGATTCATCAGAGTAAATTATATGTGAACCATAATGGGAACGCATTACTGTTGTGTGGAACCAATTAGGACATCACAACAGAAAGATGGGTTGTGTTGTTAGTTCTCTAAAAATGCTGGTTTAAAATAACTACTTTGGAATAAATTAAAGGCTGTGTCTCAATCAGCTCACTAGTTCAGTGGCCAGGGCACTGATAAGGGAGTCAGAAATATTAAGGGACATTCACAAGCTTGAGGGCTGATTGAGATACACCCAAAGTCCCTTTAAGACAAGTAATTTCACTTGGTGGCCGTCTTTGAAACGCCTCTCGGCGTGCAGCTCCTATCTTTCTGAATGGGGAAACATCAAATTCTCCAAAACTGTTCACCAATGAAATCTTAAAACAACTACCTCATGAATGTTGTTTTTCCTGCTCCAATAGTGTTAAAAAAAACCTTATTTTTCAGGCTTGACCGGCCAATATGCATGTGCAGTCTTAGCGTGGGTCTCATTTGGCTTTTTTTATTGACAAGGCAGGACTATTCCGCCATATTAAGCATTGCACTTTTTCCCATTCATATGTAATAGGAGTGCACCATCTTTGGTATATCTAAAGTCTTTGAGTCATGCATTCATTTGGCGGGAGGTGAAACTTCCATGGTGGCACCGGAGTGGCGCTTGCTTTTAGTGTAGATCCGGTGTAGGCTAGTATTCCAAGCAGACACTAGCTGCAACACACATCTTAACAAAATGTTACAGTAGGTTACTATTTATTTATGTTCCTATGTATACAGTAAACATTTGACAGGAATACAATGTGATCCAAACCTTACTTTCCTGTCACTCAAGTTTTCTCTCAGAACAGAACACAGAATTTACTGGTTTGTCACAGGGTTACCCAACATTGGGTTACAGCGCTGGGTAAGTGTGGTAGGGGGTTCATCATTTGTATTGACAGAGAAAATGCAGCTGAGTTACAGAAAAACTATCCAGCGCCTGGGTAAAAATATAAAAAATAATCCCTGTAATAACCCAAGAATTAAGATTTAAGAATTTACCCAGAATTTTTTAGAGTGCATTATGTCTTTCTCGTCACATCCAGTTCAGACTGCAAACTCAAAGATTCCAGCATGCTTAAGGTTTTTGGCCTTGGTGTTGTAGAATCAGTTGCAGCAATGGAAACATTGTCAGAAAAGTTTAGCACATTTTTCTGTACATTGATTAAGAGGCTAAAGAACCATCATCAAGGTTACCATCATCTCTTAAATCATTTTGGCCCCCACCATCCACAACAGTATGTGAAGACCCAAAGACCTCCAGTTGTGTTATTTTACTCTAAGTATCTTTAAATGTTTTTCTTACAACATCTACCTGATTAAATATTATAGAGCTTGGTCTTGTTTTGTATATTCATGGTACAATGCCCTTGGAGACATAAGATTATTACAGGGTCTAGAAATCACACTGAAAATTAGACTTTATAATTTATCCAGCTTTTTCTAGATGGGTGGAACTCTGATTCCTCAAAGGAAAAACAGCTGGTGAGAGGTTGAATTAAAATAAGAAATTGTTGTGGTTATTTTATTGCTTGTTTTATTGAGTGGTTCTCAAATCCAGTCCATACAACCGCTTTGCATATTTTGCATGACTCTTTTGTGTGACATAATATACCTCTGTAAATAAATATTATTTACATTCACGTCTTGTGTACTTTAATGCCCTTTGAATGGAACATATACGCTCCCTTCAAACTGGCATCATGGTGGAATATCCTCTAATGTCCACTTCACAGGGCTCTTCTGGTTGAATAGAACAAATGTCTGCAGTAATAAGAGATACATACAAAATGTGCTGGAATTGAGAACCGCTGATTTAAGACATTTTGAGGCTTCTTAGAAGTTTTCTAAGGATCCAGTGCATTTAATACAACCTAATGTTATTAAAATCATCTGGGTCTTAAAACTGAACCAGTTCTGAATAAGAACCAGTTGTCAATTCCTAACCGGACTGGTAACTGGAAGATGCTCCTCTGAGAAACACTAGAGGGCAGCATGTGCTCAGAAATAAATGTGGCATCTGATTTTGTTATTTTTATTTTCATCTGTGCAAGACAGTCGTTCCTGTAAAACATCACTTCCCACATCAAACTGAATTTCACTCTTTAGCTAAATGAAGTTTGAAGCTTTATCAGAAGTATCTAATGTGAGTCAACACCTTCCTTTCCTTTATAGTGCTTGAGCCCAAACATATAATAAATTCCCAGTTGCACAAGGAACATGCATCTCTGAATATGAATTATAGACAAATTAAAAGTCCATACATCTACTGGCTCCTGGAATGAGCACCCCACAGAACGGTCCGGAAATGGGAAGGATTTATAAAGGCTCATAAAATAAAGAGAAATCTCTCTCTGTCAAATGTATTGCAGCTCGCTTAAAGACCATTAATGTCTGTTGTTAGCATTGACACATACTGAGCTAAATGACTGTTTCCACACCGGAGGTTAGTTAAGTGTGAAAAGTAAAAGTGCATGTCACATCATTGGAGGAAGCATTTTTATACACTATTGTACAGAAGTTTGAGGTCTTAAGATTTTTAATATGTTTTTGAAAGTGTCTTAAGTTCGTCAAGGCTGCATTTATTTGTTCAAAAATACAGCAAAATCAATAATATTCAGAAGTAGTTAAAATAACAGTTTTCTGTTTGAATCTATTTTAAAATGTAATATATTTCTTGTGAACAAAGCTGTTTTTTCAGCATCATTACTCCAGTTTTCAGTATCCCATGATCCTCCAGAAGTCATTCTAACATGGTGATTTGATGCTCAAGCAACATTTCTCATTATTATCAATGTTGAAAATTCTCATGCTGCTTCATATTTTTTTTGTGTGTAAACTGCGATACTTTATTTTCGATGATTCGAAATTTAAAAAAATATCACATTTATTTTAAATAGATATTTTGCAACATTATATAAATGTCTTTACTGTAACTTAATCCATCCTGAAATATTATTTTCTTAAAAAAAAACTGACCTCAAACATTTGAACGGTAGCATAACTGCAGCACAAGCTATATACGTTGTCTTTTTGAATGAAAATAATGTTTGTTTAAGTGAGCAGCATTAATTATGCTGAAACAGAAACATTAATGAATCATTTGACTGTCTGATGTAAGTTGATTGTAACAATTGTTGTGTGAAAAGGCCAATCATTTGTTCATTTGATTAGTTTTCACACATTCATGAAATCTGTTTATGAACGCAAATCCCTTCTACACTCAAACAGCGATAATAATCAATTTGTTTTTTTTAAAAGGGTATCATATTGATAATTCTTGCACTAAAAGACCAGGAATGTGTATAACAAAGTATCTTTTAGGTTAAATTTTTTGTTGCCAGTGCATGTGTGTTTGTGTGTTGATCCGAGAGTAAAAGTGTTTCTCTTCTCCACGCCCCACTATTCCTCTTTCCATATGTTTTCCTCTCATAAAGGAGTGTGCCAGCTCTAATTCACCCGGCCTGGACTCATCCCCACACAGTAAATATACCTTCCACTGTCCCCTCAGGGAGTGTGTGTGTGTGTGTGTGTGTCGGCAGGTGTACATGCATCTGAAGGAATGTGTCTTTTGAGTTTCCGCTGCATATACATTAGCATGTGTTGCTGTATATGTGTGTCCATGAGTCCTCAAGGAAAGGCAGTTCTGGATTTTTTACGAACTGTTAACTGCTGGAGAGGGAGAATGTGTCTTCTACAGGAACAGATCTGTCAGAGTTGATCTCTCGCTTGCACACAAGCGCCCACTCGAAACAGCTCGTGTATACTGCTAAAGATCTGTGTGACCTCAGTACACTCCGCTCCGTGTTTCTAGTCAAATGTGATAATATTCAGCATTTGACCAGGACTCATTTAGTCTTCATACACTCTGAGCTGTGTTCAGTAGTGTTCATATTTGTACAATTATTATTATTATAGTGTAATCATTAAAAACCATTAAAAGTATTATAAATTATTATGTATTATTATATATATTTGTTTTTTACTATTTAGTTACTATTAGTTTAGTTTAGTTTATTCTTGTCTAAGGATTCTTATCTTAATCTTTATAATTTTTTTCTTCGATGGAGTACAAAACAAGATATTTTGAGAAGTGTATCAGTGTTTTTTGTGCATACAATGAAAGTTAATGGGGTCCAGTGTTGTTTGAATCCCAAATAGTTTTCAAAAGATCTTAATTTTTGTGTCTTGCAAAAGAAAGGAAGTCATACGTATTGAACTGTCCCTTTAAAAAGATTTTCTGTGCTTAAGTTGCCTTGCTTGATGTTTTTTTTTTCTTTTCAGATCTATTTTGAAAAGTGCTATACTAATATTTTTAAGTAAGTTGAATTGCAATTGTGTCAATAACATAACACTGTTGTAACTGGGCAGAAAGTGGTTAAAAACCTGGACCTCAAACCCCTGACCTCTGTGTCAAGGGGTTTCTTAATGTGTGCTGAGTTGAGGACTATGCAGATGCATTCATATGATACTCTTCTGTATTATAACCAGGCAGCACTTCACCAGCACCCATCCACTCTGAGTTCAGTTAAACAGTGCGAGTTACAGGACGCAGGCTGTCTTTATCCTGGCTCTTGCTCGTGTTTACTCTGATTTGGGGGAAAGCCATTCAACGTCGCTATCATTCCTTTGCTGTATTCACAATCTTGGCCGGAAACATTCCCTCCTCTAAGTCAACTGGAGGTATTAACAGGAAAAGAGGGAAGAATGAATGTTAAGAAAGAGCTAATTGTGTCAGTGACTCCGGCTCTTTGTCGGAGGAAGTCACAGAGCAGCACTCGGAGGTCCTGTAGGAGGTCCCACATCTCATGTGAAGCGTGTAAAGGCCAGATTTATTTGGGGAAAGTGTAAATAGTCTGTTACGGATGTGCTTTTTAAAGCTGGTCCAAATCTGTGCGTTGTGTTGCAAGTGAAACTAACAAGTTGTATCCGGTTAATGCTGCACTTCTAAACATAACTTCTGAGGTGTCTAGAGTTTATTGTAGTATTCAATTAAACTAACAAAGTAAGTAAATATTTGTTCTTGTGTGGCTTGTGGGTGAATTTCTTGAAATTTGTCCAAAATAGTCCAGAACCTTTTGGGGTCAGTTTCTTTAAGACTTAACCCCTTAAGTGTCACCCCCCCTTTTTGGGGGTAGAGCTGAAAAGGACATGTCCAGATTCAAATTAATGTAATTCTGGAACGGTTTGGAATATGAACCTAATTTTGGGCTCGTTTTTAAAAACACACTTGGAAGTTTCTTGTACATGTGAAAGAAGTTGAATAAAATGTAAAATAAAAAAGTTATAGGTGTTTAAGTTTGTTGTAATAAAAAATAATAATTTAATATTTATTTATATTTTATTAAAAAAAAAAAAAAAAGTATGTGTTGAATTTAATTTCATGTCAAATGAAAAGCCTAAAATCTAAAGAAGTTGTGTTCCAAATTTGACATTGATATCACAAAAAATGAGGTTTCTGTGTTATTTTTAGTTGCTATACCAACAATGTCCACTAGGTACTAGTCATGGTCCTTGTATGAATTGTAATGGACGACTAATTTGATTTTTTTTTATTCAAACAGCAATAAAACATTCTAGATAGGTTGTAAATGATTTTTTAATCAAACATAGCTACTAGAGTGTTGTTACAGAAACTTCATACATGATCATGATCATATTATCACATCATATTATGATCATACATGAAATTGACATTCATTTAATTTTTTACTGAATACTTGCAACATCAATCATAGATATACAAATATACATATTCAATTTATTCTCAAATTTTTTTATAAAAACTAGAAAAGATGTTTTGTCTGAATTATTGGCAGCCAAAAAAAATATAAGAAATATATACTTTCGTGATTGTATATGTATGTATCAGCTTTTTGTAACAAAAGGCAACTACTTTTTTTTTTTTTGCTAAATTTTCTTGTCACAAATTTATGAATTACTGTCACTACATAATTTTAAATATAAAACAGTGGTCAAATATAAAAAATACAACCTCTAAGGTCTCCAATGATATATAGTTTGTCAAGATTAGTTTAGGTTTAGTATAGAATATTACGGTTTTAAATATGCAATGGCTTTGGGCCCACCGGTGGGCCAGTGACACTTAAGGAGTTAATATATAATATATATATTGCATCGTGACTTTATTTTAATGACAGTTAAGCTCATTTCCTTTTAAAAGTGAAATGAAAAACACATTTATGTTTCAATCTTGTAATGAAAAGGCTACACACTACAGTTTAAATGTTTGGATCGTTATTTATAATTTTTATGTATGTGTGTTTTTGAAAGAAATCTCTTATTTTACAAAAAACTGTAATATTGTGAAATAATATCACAGTTTAAAAGAAAATGGAAAGATAAATGTTTTTTATTTGTATATATTTTAAAATGTAATGTATTCCTGTGATCAAAGCTGTATTTTCAGCATCATTACAGTCTTCAGTGTCATGTGATCTTCAGAAATCATTTTCATGTGCTTATTCTCTGCAGAAGAGACATTTCTTATTATTACCAGTGATGAAAACCGTTGTGCTGCTGCTTAGTTTTGTTTGTGAAAACTGTGGTATAATTTTTTGATCAATAGAAAGTTTAAAAGAACAGCATTTATTTGAAATAGAATTTAAAAAAAAACTCAACCTACTCTAAACTTACAATTCTGAAGTGTTTATCATGGAAGTATTTGTTGTACTGACTTTTTATTTATTTATTTATTTATTTTTCTTTACTTGTAAAAAAAATTACAGTAGTGATGATCATAACATGTGCAATAAATGTTTTAGAAATAGTTTTCCTTTTCTTTATATAAATATATAGTTCCTTATTTTAATAATGATTTATTTAATTGATATGCTTCTGACAGGTTTAATGAGATGCACTCCTTGATCTCTGATGGGTTGATGGCAGGCGGGCTGGCACAGGGACATGCAGGAAATGACCCTGCTTTCCTTATTGCTCCACACAGGATGTCGGTGTGTAAACTGTTGACATGGGATGCCGGGAGCACTCCGAGGGCCTGGCGTTGGTCCAGTGAGATTGAGAGAGAGAGATGGAGGGAGGGAGCAGGTTATTGTACTCTAACCCAGATATATACTGCCAAAGTTCAAAACACATTATCACACATAAACTGTTTAGCTTGCACAGTCCAGCAAATTTTCTTGACTGCTAGAACAGCATGTGAAGCATTTCATTTTGCACTTCTGGTGTCAAATATGCGTGTCTGTTTTCGTAAGTGCCAGCTAATCAGTTCAAAATTGCCTACAGCAAGAAGCTGAGCCAAATCTAGAGACCAGAATATCACGGAAACTGTAGCAAATATATTGCAATACTTAAAATTAGAGCAGAAAGTGCTTTAAATAATATGCTCCACTCAGATTATTCTAAGAAGTTTAATTGTAGCTAGAAATGTGATTATGCTCCAGGATATGTGTATTTTGAGGTAAAATAAGGTGATTGGGTGCTTGACAGTTTTCAGAGATGAAGGTCATGACTGGAGTGTGTGTCCAAGCGTTAGCTCAGCATTACACCATTACTGTTCACCGTATAGACCACCGTCTAATCTCTTCTCAATAGAAAATGGATGGCCAGCTGCCACCGCCACACACTCTGAAACAGTAACTGATGCAATGACCCTCTCCGTCCCCCCTTTTCCTGACCGTTGCCTGTCGTTCTCGATCTGGGAATACCACCTCCTTCGGTTTCCTTCAGGGCAAATGAACAACCACCCTGACACTTTCATTTAAACCTGCAATTGGCCTGAACAATCCTCGCAAAAGCAGCGGGAGTCAACAAACAGAGGCTGTGTTGTTTTACAGCTGTGATGATGTCATGATTTCAGAGGAGCGCAGATGACTTCCATCTAAACAGGAGGACCCGGCCCTGTGCTTACTAATGCAAACTAGAGGACTCGTTGGAGCGCACACATCGTGCTCGTAACCCGCTCGAAGGATCACACTCTCCTACCGTTCACAAACGTGCCTGCGAGCCGCTTACAGAACCATGCTCTCACACCCAGCAAAACCGCTCCAAATGTGGGATGTGCTCAAGACCTGTTACTGATTATACCTCTCCTGTAGTCTTCACTGCTCTGCCTCTTACAGTTTATGTGGTAGTCTGTAAATGGACGCAGGTTTTTCAGACTCCTCCTGCTGGTTTTCCTCTGCTCTTTTTGGAGATGTCAAGTTTTCCACTGTGCTGAACTATTTATTTGACATGTTTTAGACACAGGGTGTTCCTCTGCCCATTGGGCGTGCGTTCTTAAACATTACACATGCCACATATAGCTATGAAATCAACATTGACCCCATTACTTTCTTGGTCTTAATGTGTGTGATTTTCAGTGCACATTATTCGAAAGGCTAAGAAATGAATATGTTTGCAAGCTGAAAAACCTGTAAAAACACCCATTTGACAGCATTGTATAAATTCATCATGGATGAAATCGTTCTCCACCTTTTTTTAAAGGAAGTAATATTTTTATTCAGCATGAACGCATTAAATCAAGCACAAAAAAACATTTACAATGTTACAAAAGGATGTTTCAAATTCCTCCAGTTTTTATGAACTTTTTGTATATTAAATACTTATGAAAAAGAAAACAAAATGCATCAAAGCAAATAAATCAGCATATTAGAATGATTTCTGAAGTTCATGTGACGCTGAAAACTGAAGTAATGATGCTGAAAATTCAGCTTTAGATCACAGGAATACATTACATTTAACTATATATTCAAATAGAAAATTGTTATTTAAAATTGTACAAAAATATTTCACAATATTAGTGTTTTTACTGTCGTTTTGGTCAAATAAATGCAGCCTTGGACAGATAAAGAAACTTCTTTTAAAAACATGAAAAAATAAACCGTAGCGTCCTCAAACTTTTGAACAGTAGTGTAACTGCTTGAGGATAGGACAATGCAGTAATGCTTGTACTGTCAATTTGTGCTTTAGTCAGCTCACATCTTCTATCATTGTTGTTTTCTTAAATCTAGGTAAGGGAGCCGATCCCTGCAGGCCTCTGGGTCGGAAAGCTAAGGACATCAGGAAAGAGAGACGACTTCAAAAGGAGCAGCAGAAGCAGCAAGAAGCAAAGTCTTCCTCTGTGGATCCCTCCCCATCAAAATCTTCATCTAATCAGCCCAAGTCTTTGGAGGAGTTCATTACGGAGTCCTTACCCAATGACCCTCTGCACCGTCTAGAGGTAGCACATCAACTTTGCTTGTATGTAATCAAGTAACTGAAGCAGGCCAAAGCAAGAGAGGATGCACCAATCTCAACGCTGTAACTATCACAGTAGTTGAGTATCCTGTTTAAATATTCCAAGCTGTCCTCTCCTGTTTTTGCTGTGATTGCTTGGGTGAAGTCAGCATGGGTAAACAGCCAATGTTTCTGCTTTCTAAGCAAGTCTGTATGAAAGACCAGCTTATACCCCAAATGTGATTGTCCTTGGAGACAGCACTGGGCTGAATCATCCCTCGATTAGCTCGTCCACTGGACTAATTTGATTGACTTCCAACATGTCATTCAATTATCTTAAGTGGATAGCAGTCAATGTCACTGCTGTCTGAACAAGGTTAGTGGTTCAGCTTAGAAACAACACATGAGATAATCTGAGTCTTCACGGCCAGGACTAGAAGCAGCTCTTGTGTACAAAACCACAAACTTTCTCATGCAAACAAACAATTTGTGCATTTGTTTATTCAAGAGTGTAATTTGTGTGACAGACTCTTGTTGAGTGTAGTTTGATGTAGTTTGTTGCCACTATCTATCTGGTGCATATTAATGAAAACAGATGTGTTTAATACAGTGTGTGGAGTATCATATCTTTCCTTTCCAGACCTCATTTTATCACTTGGGAAATGGGGGTGTTAGGGCTAATTTCAGTAAATCTCAGTTGTGGGGTCATTAAGCCCTCGGAGAGGGACGTCAGAGACACCCGGCCTAATGAGATGTTTACATACAGCTAATCAGACACGTGTGGAGTGTGTTTTATAATCCACAGCACACTGTAAGTGGAACATTCTTTGTTCGACAGGGAAGATATTACTTTAAGTTTAATATATGACTGTTCTGGGTTCAGTACATATTGAAAGAATAGTTTACTCTTTTTTCATGACATAGAAAAGGAGATCTGAGCAGGGCTTTTCCATGCAATGAATCTGTCATATAATTAAACGACGTGTAACAATGAAACTGAAATGCTATATTCCAGGTATTCTGAAGGCATTATTGTCTGATATCCTTTCTCTGTCTGCCTTTACTTTCATCGTATGCAAAACCTCAACAGGTTTGCTTGTTGAAAGATTGGATGTAACTTTACAAAAATATATACACACAAAATATTTCTTGTAATACATTCAAAAGTTGTTTTTTTTTTGTTATATATTTTACATTATTTAAATGTATTGTTTTATTTTTAGAATGATTTCTGAAGGATCATGTCACTATGAAGATTGTAGTATTGAATGCAACAATGACAACAACAAAAAAAAATCACAAGAATTAATTAGATTTCACAATATATTCACATACAAAACAGTTTCACAATATACACAATACAGGTTTTGCTGTATTTTTATTTTTTTAAATAAATAAATGCAGCCTTGGTGAGCTTCTTTCAAAAACATTTAATGAAATATCTTCTAGACTTCAAAATTTGAATGGAAATTTTTAATTTGAAACTTTATACATTTATATTAGAATGAACGTGCACTGCCTGTTTACTATAACCTTGATCTTTTTATTTATTTATTTTTATTTATTTTTAAACCTAAAGAAGTCCTCATTATGTCACAAAAGCTTTTTGCTCAATCTTAACTCGTATTGAACCCAGAACATTACTTTAAAGTACTTTTTAAAGTGTGTATGTGTCTATGTCTTCTCAAGATTTATGATAGAATGCAGTTATCAATATCACCCAAATACACCTGCGGAGGGCAGTAGAGGCACATTCTAACTCTCCACATTGAAAATCTTGACAAGTTGTGATTTGTATAGATTTCTTCTACCCTCTTTCACCCCAGTTTTGACAGCGCTTCTCTCTCTTTGTCTTGGTTACTCCTCACACACTTAATCAAATGTCTAGATCTCAAGAGAATCGCCCTACAGATTAAAAGACTTTACTTATGTTTATCTGAAACTAAAGTCGCAAATATCTTCATTTACTTGGCCAAGCAATAATAAGAGATGTCCAGTGAGGGCCAAATAAAATAAAACTGGAGCTAAATCTCCCATCATGCTCTTTTGGGGTACTTGTGAACTATAAGCCCCTCGTCCAATGAAAGTGTCTCAGTGAGAGGTCCTTTAATTAGGAACAGCTTTGCCAGTCAATTAAATGTTTCTTGGAGGATTGCATTTTGCTTTGCCTCCTCACTTCTGAGGCCAGTTTTTCCTTGTGCAAACACAGATGATCGTGTGAGATGTCAAGCTCAGTTTTACTAATCAAACACAACATCTGATCCCACACAGTTTTACACGTTACACAGCAAGTTAAAAGAGGCTTAGTCTCACTTGGTCTACAGAGTGTCACAGAATGACTTGACTGTCATGTATATTAATAGTTGTGACCTGCATTTTGTAAATGTATATGCTTATTTTAATAAGAATCAAGGAAGTTTTCTATTAATTATTAATTTGTAATGCATCTTGACCGGCCAAACTTCACCATGTCTTGGACTACTTCTTCAAATCACCCATTCTTATATATATATATATTATTTTAGCTTTACATCATTTCCTGTGTTTGACTGGTTGCTAATGCAGTATAATGAAAGCCAGTTCAACTGCTGCTAGAAGTTCAGGAAGTTTTCTTTGTAACAGTATAGAGTAAGAAGACACTTTGAGATGGATTCACTGCAGGTCTGTGTTTAATCATTAGTGCAGGAAGTCATGTGTAATCGTCTTCTCTACAGTTTGCATTACATTGAGGATCAGGAAGTGGTTCTTTAGCAATGAATGGCGTGTACAAATGAACCCATTTCTGGAG
The DNA here is from genome assembly GCF_003368295.1 of Carassius auratus. Classification (NCBI taxonomy): domain Eukaryota; kingdom Metazoa; phylum Chordata; class Actinopteri; order Cypriniformes; family Cyprinidae; genus Carassius; species Carassius auratus. Next base: position 3,556,041 of record NC_039255.1, read on the forward strand.
ACACAGTAACTTTCTTTTAAAATCTGTTGAGAAAATGCACAACTAATTGCATTACACAGCTGATGATCTAAATTTATATTATTAGAGAGTCTCATGAAGCCTGTTAAGAACATGCCCAGGTCATATTTAGTAATTTGGGTCACAATAATTAATAAGTAATTCATAATTGGGATATAAAATTGCTATTTTGTTAATGCAAATAAATGTTTTTCTTTTTAGTTTCAAGGTGAAATATGACATGGACATGTTCTCACGAGAGTCACCCTTTTATATATACATAAGATTTTACATACATAATAATAATACATAAATAGTTTGTTGCTGAACCCATGCTGAATCTTACCCAAGCAAACAAATGTTGTGATGTGATGAGTATGGGCCATTGTTTTATATTTTTTTCATTCTAGCATGTTTTCTTTGATTTTTCATTGACCACTGATTTGCAGATGTATGAGTGAATCTCATGAAAATATTCGGAGTGTGTGTGTGTTTGTATATTATAAATATATTAGGGGTGTAACGATATTCAAACTGATCCAAAAAAAAAAAACAGCAAAGCACATCCCACTGTACGTACCACAGTATTCTCATGGCGTACCGCTATACCTCCTGCTGAGACATTTCAAACGCCATTATGGTTTTAAATTGCTTGAATCACTTTGGAAAGGAAGGTACCATTTGAGGACACTACATGCAGAACAAATCTGTCATATAGGATACATACATTTATAATGAAACCATGACTGTTAAAGAATATGCCTTGTTTCAGTTTACAGAATTGTCTTTTGTAGTCATTTTAAGTCATGCCAGTTTAAACATTAAAGCTATTTTAACATATAAAGTACTTGTCCACTCTCTGAATGACGGTCTTCAATGCGCTCTCAGCCAAAGCTCGCACAGCCGCGTCTCAAACTGCTTGCGACTCTCAAGTGTCAAATTCAGTTACCGTATTTTCCGGAGTATAAGTCACAGTTTTTTTCATAGTTTGGCTGGTCCTGCGACTTCAGGTGCGACTTATTTATCAATATTAATTTGACATGAACCGAGAGAAATGAACTAAGAGAAAACATTACCGTATCCAGCCATGAGAGGGCGCTCTCTGCCCCTCAGTGCTCCTGTAGTCTACCAAAGAAAGCATAGAGCGCCCTCTCGCGGCTTTAGACAATAATGATTTCTCTTGGTTCTAAATAAATGCGACTTATAGTCCAGTGCGACTTATTTATGTTTTTTTTCCTCGTTATGGCGTATTTTTGGACTGATGCGACTTATACTCAGGTGCAACTTATAGTCCGAAATATACGGTACTATGTTATGATTAAATTCATTTCCTTATTGTTCCATTTTATTTATCCATGGCACATGCATTTTTATATGTAGCCTATGTAATGTTGTCCAATGACTTGTTTGCATTATTTCGGCATTAATTTATTTTATTAACTTTTTTAAGGCAATAGATTTCTCGGTAAATCTAAAAACTATTTTTTAAAGTCTTATGTTAATGCATTAATTATGTGAACTAATAAAGCGCAATTATTGTTGTTATTATTATTATTATTATTATTATTATTATTATTATTATCATCATTATTGCATTAAAAGTGAATCTAGTGTTCTATAACATTGCTGGTGCCATACCATGAACTCTACCCCAACAGCAAACCGAACCAAACAGTTAAGAAACAAACAGTTGCGTATTGTTACACCTTTAATATCCTTTGGATTGGACCTGTTCATGTTCTTGACCTGTTTCATGAGATTCACCCATGTGCTGTAATAGAGGACTGCATGTACAGTTTATTTTTATTCTGTTTCCATTCCAAATCATAAGATGTTCTCCTGCTGTGTTTGTACTTTTAACTTTATCTTGGCGTGTTTCTTGGAAAACAATCTATCATTTTTCTGTTTAACCCTGTGATGCTCATCCCCATGTTGAAGGTGAGGCTAGTGCGCTCCAACCCTCCCAGTCCACAGTTCAAAGCTTCGTTTGACGCCTCGTACCAAGTGTACAAACTCTACCAGATGGTCATTCACAAGGACCCGCCTGACAAACCTACCGAGAGCCAGGTCAGGGGATCCACCACTGAAGGGCTTTCTCTTCGCTGTTGAGCACATTTGACATGGCCATGCTTCTACTTTTGTGTTAAAACCAAAAAATATTTTGAGGGTTTTGACTTGTGATGCATGAAACAGAGTCCAAGATGGGTGGAAATGGTAAAGAGCATGAGGTAGAAATAAAAGAATGTTCAACTGGAAGCGAGAAATCACAGTGCAGGGACTTTAATGAGCAGTGTTTTAAAACAGCAGTGAGGAGGAGGAAACCCATAGCAAGCAGACAGGAAATGAGGAAAGGCTGAAGCAGTTATAAGTGAAAAAAAATGGAGGTAAGCCACGGAAACTCCACGAAACGGCATGAATCTAATCCTGAAAAGAGGGCGAAAGAGTAATGGAAAGGAAATAAAGAAAACACTCTCATCTGCACTGTGTGTCAGTGATTCTACAGGTGTCCATGTAAAATGAGGAGTTTTTTATGCTGTTGAGATGTTTAGGTTCTTATACTGGTGTTTTCCTTCCACTTTCATATTCCAAATAGTCAAACTGAAAGCAGCAATTTTAGTCAAACATCATCTTGTAGGTAGTGCACCTTTTGTTTTTTACTACAGTTTTGCAAATGTTTTCTAAGTTTTAGTAATTCTTTGACTAATGTGAGAAATTACAGTTCATTAGCATTAATTTGCGTCATCATCAGTGTTTCCTGTTATAGCGCCAAAGCTAAATCATCAACCCAGTGACATAACATATTTAAGCTTATATGTTCAATTCTCTTCCACTGCTAATAGATGCATGTTGCATGTGGTAACAAACATATGCTGTGATGTGGTTCTGTTGATGTCTGACCCGACCAGATGGCTCTTTTGAGTAATGAGTAGGTCAGCACATTAGCTTACATAATAAAAACATTGTCATATGTTTAAGTTGTTTAAATGGATTAGAGAATAAATGGGAAGCTTTGTATGGGACTTTTTTGTTGTTAATTGGGCTGAATTGGCGTTGCACTTCAATCTTTGGTTTTTTTATAAATTTCTGTTCTTTCTGCCCTCGCTTTATGACCGTTCCAAGTTATTGAAGTGTTTATGAATGCTTTGTGTATGTGTGTGTGTGTGTGTGTGTGTGTACACATTGAAAGGTGCCATGTTATTGATGCCCTGCTGCATATATTGGTCTCAAACATGCTGGTTTTGTTTGGCTTGAGTTGGTACATTGAAAAAGATCAAGTTTGGAATGGGTGTTTTTTTAATGTATTTATTTATTTTTAAAATCTGTTAAGGGACCAGTGCCTATCCCACTGCCCAGATGACATTCATTGAGTCTGTATGAGTCCAAGGCATGTGATTTTAGCCTTGAGTAGATCTTCACAGCCGCAGTGCACCAGCCTCACCTTCAGCCTCCTGTTTCCCTACATTTAGTTTGAATCCATGAAACACATTCCCTTCCCTGTCTAACTCAACATGGAAACAAGTTACTCTGTCATAATTGTCTTTATATCTTATGTGCTTTATTTTTTCTTTTGATTCATCAGAATATTGTAATATAAATCGTGTAACTGTGCGCTTCTTTTACACTCTTTGAATTTTCCAAACTATATCATATTCCTTGATGACTTCCAGTGTCAGCCTAATAAGACTAGTTTATAAGGTCACTAATATTAATCATTATTTGTATGGTGACAGCCATATTGTGCAAAAGTGATGATGTGAATTTGTTAGTTGCTTACTTAAGTTTTAAACTGAATTGCACAAAAATACAAAGGAGACCAGGGCTTCCTATAACAAATTACAACATTGACTCATTTATTCAGTTAAATTGTGATGAGTTAAAGCATTGCCTGTTCAGACCAGGCTCTGATATGGGTCACATTTAAAAGGTCATGTGAACAGAACACTGCAAATGAGATATATACAGTGTTGTTGAAATTAATTCATTATTATTTTTGTATTAACAACTCCCCTTATCCACACATTCATGTCCTTTTCCCTTCATTGTCCCTATCTTCCATTTCCCTTTTTTATTTCTCATTATTCTTTTTTGATTTCTTATTATCCTTCCATCTTTCTTATTCAATCGTGTTCTCCTCCCGTGGTGTTTTGTTGTTCTTCCTCCCTCTAATCGTCCCTTCATCACTCTGAAGGTGAGGCTAGTGCCGGTCAGCTTTGAGGACCCGGACTTCCTGGCATCGTACCAGCAGTCAGCAGCAGTGTACGCCCGCTACCAGATGACCGTTCATGGTGACGCTCCGTACGAGTGCGGGGAGAGCGAGGTACAGACAGAAACATGTCACATTCACAACTACATGAAACGCTCAACCGGTTGACCTAAAGCTCTGCTCACTAACTCACAAATCTACTTTTTTTTTTTTGGCTCTTTGTGCTATTGTTCTTACATAAGTTTAGGAACAAACTCCTAACTCTAAGTATGAAACTTCTAGTAACCACCCAGAATACCCTAGCAATGCCCTGGCACACACATAGCAGTGGCAGAGAATTTTTGCATGGGCGAACATCATGTTTTCCAATTATAGTGACATTTTGATCAAGTTTTAAATGGATGTTACTGACACTGCATTTTTTTTTTACTAAATAAAAGTAGAGATTTCTGGATTTGTATTTGAATCTAATCAGTAGACTTTCCCACCCACACTGTAAAAATTATTTTTATAAAATATTATGTTAATGAAATAGTAATATATATATATATATATATATATATATATATATATATATATATATATATAATAGTACCATGATATAAATTGTAATAGTAGTATAAATTGTATTATAATATAAAAGAATATAAAACAAAAATACTACTTCATTCATTATACTTTATCATTTAGTTCAATGTGTTGCTTGCCATTTCTTTGTAATTAATAGTGTAAGTTTGCTAGCAACTTCTGAGTTAAAATTGTTTCAAATGAAAAATGAAATGTTCAATGCATTATGTGCGTAAAATATGCAAAAAGATTTCACAGATTCAGTGTGGTTTTATGTATTTTGTACAGTGCTTCTGCCTGAATGCATTGATTTTGTAATGACTGCCATAAAAAGAGCTAAATCAGAGGCTAAATGTTTATATACGTAGATTCCTCAAAGAACATTGCACGTCACAGAAGGTACTTTATTATACGTTTGTTTTGTTGAGGGGTTAATGCTAAATGTGAAATGAAGATTGCAAATGTTTTTTTGACTGAGCAGATTTTGGTCCATATACTGTATAATTCATGAACCCAAAGTTTTTTTATTTTTATTGCATCTTCTATTAATGCCCCCCTTGATGATTTTAGTAACAGTCGTGCAGTAGTAGAAATGTATGACTGTAGAATTTTGAGTCAGAGCTGAAAGACTCTGTTTCATTACAGATGTCTGTTGCTGAATTAAAAGCTGCTATAATAATTCTCTAGTACATGCAGAACTACATGAACAATTGTCTGGATTGGTCAGTAATTCACAGTGTTTTGGTAGAGAGTGAATCAGGACTGGATGGATCTGTTGAGATGTAAGTGGGTAAAACTCTTTTACCGTGTGTTATTTCTTTGACTGGGTCGAACACATACCCTGCTTCGTAAAACATGGCCATAACTCAATTGCGTGTCATAAAAGAAGAAACATTTGCAGTCTGGGAGCTTGTGGGGAATCTTTACATTATTAAAACCCTGTCAGGAGGACAAGGGGAGGCTGAGAAAAATCGAATTATCTATAAAGAATGATAAAAAAGCAACACTGAACTGAATGACAAACAGGTCATGAATATAGTGAAATTGCGGTTTCATTTGAAATGTGACTGATTTTGGAAGGTTTTTGAGTATAAAATGATAGTAGTTTGTGGTGTTGATAATAGACCAGATGTTTTTTTGGAGTCTAAAGACACCAAATTGTCTTTTTTTGTGTGTGTGACCTAACAGCAAGAGTATTGAGCAAGCGCTAGCGACAAATCTAGATTGATCTTATTGCATTCAGGGAGGCTTGCTGAAGTCCGTCAGCAGGTTAATAGCTTATGGATCTGTTGTTTGTGAATGCTCTGTAAATATAGTTATTATCTTTGCAGTATTGACACTCTCATCTCATGTTGTTGTAATGCAGTGCAACTCTACATTAAGACCTGAAACATTATCTACACATGTACACTATTGTTTAAAAGTTTGGGGGCAGTTTTTAAATATTTTCAAAGTAGTCACTTATGCTCATCAAGGCTGCATTTATGATAGATAAAATAAAATAAAAAAAAACGGATATTTTGCAAATATTCTTTGTCTTTGAGAGGCCTTTGTCACCCTTAGGCCTGGAAACCGGCTCTGCCAGCAGCAAATGAATACATCCTCATGCTCGTAAAATGTGGGAATTTTAATCATGAAATTAATTAAGAAATTAAAGTTTTGGGTTGGAAAGATTTTAAAATGTTTTTGACAGAAGTCTTTCTGGCTCTCCAAGTCTGCATTTAGTTGATTAAAAAAATACAGTAAAAACTGAAATATTCAGAAATATTATTACAATTTAAAAGAACAGTTTTCTATTGTAATGTATTTCTAAATGCTATTTATTCCTGTGATGCAAAGCTGACTTGTTAGCAGCCATTACTGCAGTCTTTAGTGTCTTTCAGACATCATCCTAATATGCTGATTTGCTGTTATCATCAATGCTCTTTTGGAAACTGTGATTAAAGTAAATGATGGAGTTTGTGGGTTGGTCGTGCAATAACCCATTTCTCTCAGAATCCCAGTGGAAACGAATGACTTCTGGTCATTGTGTTGTTTGAAATCAGTGTGAAGGAAATCAGTTCTGCTGTTGTATTCTGATGTAGTGAGGCGTGACTGACTTCCTACACACGTGGCACTAATTTTCAGCACAACAAATCCTGTTAAAACTGTATTTACTCCACCTAATGACACATTAACTAATTATACAGAGTAGGAATGGGGAGGAGAGGAGGAACACAAATGGATTCATGTGCATTTATTCTTACCAGAAAGATTGGTTTACAAAGACTAGGGTCTCAGACTTTTAAGTGTTAGTACATGCATTTGCTGTTAAATGATGCATGGCATTTTTCAAAATTAGCTCTTTTTTTCTTAAAACTCCTTTTCTATATATAATATATATATATAATGTGTGTTAAAAAATCTTAACTAGTTAAATGAAGTATGGTGTTGCCATATTTCCTTTTGGACAGATGTAGGTTGATTTCATGGTCTGTTAAGGACGTTCACTACGTTCTGCCTAATTTCAGATGAGCAGAGATTTAAATCCTTGCTGAGCCATTTCACTTCCTACTTTTGGTTCGAGTTCACCTTTTTGCTTTCACAAAAGGCCTTTTTGGAACATTTCAGAACAAGATTTGAAGAAGGGCTACAGAGAGAATGACACTGATGAAAAAAGCATGAATGCTTGTGTTTAATAACAGATTTCTCTTTCAACATCAGGATTTAATTAGAGAAAACTACTTTTTCACCAGGTATTGACTGAGTAATAAAAAGTTGGATTGGAGAGGTTGAGAAATTAAAGGGCTTGGTCATGTCAGAAACTTGGTTTGGAGAGAGAAAGGCATTACTTTTTTCTTCTTTATTCCTGATTTGATTTTTTTTCTTATTTTATTTCCTTTTCCAATATTTTATTAATTTCTTCATTTTCTTTTTTTCTTCTCATTTTAATAGTTCCAATTGTATTTTTTGCTATTCCTTTCAAGTTTTCTTCATTTTTTCTTTTCTTTTTTCTTCTTTTCCCTTTTCTTTATTCTTTTGATTTTTAATTTATTTTTCCATTTTATTTCTTTTTTAGTCCTTTTAGTATTTTCCTTTTCCATTTTTTTCTTTCCCTTTTTTCTCTTTTCTTACTTTTTTCTTTTACTTTATTTTTGTCTTTCCTTTTTCACCTCTTTATTTTCCTTTTTATTTCTGTTCTTTTTTTCTTTTCTCTGTCTCTTTCTCTTTTTAACTTCTTTTCTTTTCTTCTATGCATGTTAATGTAAATCTTAATGTTGTCCAGTCTAAGTTAGTAACCAGGCTGGGTCACGGCTGCCAGGCTCCAGGAGATCAGCATGAAGACTAATGGAAATATGCAAGGCTGCGTTGTCCTCTCTCATAGAGCCGTTACCCACAAACCCCCCTGTTGAGTGCCTGGCAGCACAGGAGAGAGTCTTTGGCAGCTTTTACCCCTCGAGCGACTCCCTGCACCCCTCTCCCATATCCCTTCTCAGTTCTCAGTTCCACTTTCCCAACAATACGTCTCTCTTTCACAACCACCTGGAGATGTAAACAAACTGAGCCTTATTGCAATAAGTTGTTGATATAAGCCATGCAGTATAACAGTTCTCTGAAAAGTGTATATCTTTCAAGGACTTTTAACGAAACCGAATATCATAAATTGTGTGGTTGTAGTATATTTAGGACTATTCTTGATTCCCAACCCACATACGCTGTTATCCTCTAAACAACACAGATGCAGAATTCACCATATGGAGTTTGTAACTGCTGACTAATTCTCTCCAACCCTCTCGCCGTCCAATGAGCAAAGCTGCTCACGCTCGTTTTGTAGCATTTTAAACCACAGGAGCCTGGTTTTGCCCAATTACTACCAGACCCTCGTTGTGTGTGTCTGTATGGAGGGGGATACATGGAACCAAATGTAATTCCATCTAATTTATTCTGATGAAGATCTGGAAGCAGCGGCTTCATTCAAAGGTTTCTTCAAGCCTAATGGAATGAATGTAGATTAATTATATCTCTCTCACAGGTCTGTAGATAAGCATTGACAACCAGCTCACATGCTACTGAATGTGCCATTAAAGGTTTTATTCATTTTATTTTATTTTTTGGAATTAGTCACTTGTAGCTGACAAGATATATATTTTTTATTATATTTAATAGGGTGCCGCGATTTAAAGCAACTTGACATCATTCATTTTCAGTAGTATTTTGCCAAATAAGCACTCTTGTCTGCCTTGTGCGTGGTTGTCAAATGTGTTTTGTGTCCTAACATGCTGTGTGAGTGTGTGTTCTTTTGTCTTTTTTGTCATTTCTAGGCCTTATTTGTGATTTAAACAGAGGAACACACTACCCAAATCATCTGTCAGTCATCAATAACAACTAAATTCCACCATGGCACTGAAGAAAATGCTTTAGCAAAGATCAAGTTATTAAAAAGCTCCTTGAATAAACGTCTCGCTCTTTCTCCTTCTTCACAATGCTATCCAGCTACTGCCGCCTCGCTTCGGGCCAAAACAAACTAATGACTGAACAGCTACTCATTGGGAAATTAAGTCAACAATATTAAATGTCTTACATCAGTGTGATTACAAAAGTCACAATTGTGTGTTTTGTTGTTGAGCCAAGTTTATTTCAACTCTCTTCGATAAAGGAGAATTAAAACATTTGAAAGTTCAATTGAAGATTTAAAGCATTGATCTGTTTGTTCGAGCATCGCACCCAGCCCAGCACTGCAAAATGTTGTTTGCAGACATGTTGTCATTAATCTTTACTCCGTTTTCTATGTGCATGATTGTGTGTAGGTATAATAGATCGAATGAACCCTTGTCAGGCATTAGCAGTTTAATAAGGGATTTGAGTTAGCAAAGGTTACAGGACAGATGTTTGATAAAATCATGCAAAAGGCCATATCAAATGTGCTCAGCTGTATTCATGAGACTGCCTACCAACTAGATCTTTTGTATTTTGTCATATGTACATGAATGTAAAGTAACACATTTTTCTTACCTCTTTCCCCTCACAGTTCAAGAGGTTCCTCTGTGACTCTCCTTTAGAGGTAAGTCTTTTTTAGAATTGCCTCTCTTTCTGAAGTCTTGTCCAATTCAGAGGATTTCCCTTTGAAACTGCACAGGTCCAGTTTAGTCTTAAAGCAGATGATTTAATCACTTTCATCAGTAGTTCCATATGGATCATAATCTTAACATTTCTTATGGTTTCTAGTCAAATCCTGGTTCTGCTGAAGAACTCAAAGTACGCATATAGTTTCCATTGGTGGTCATTATAATTACTTAGAAATGATTTTGCACAGAACCTCTTTATACAAAACTATATTTGTTTTCTTTTGATTTTAAAGGAGAATATGACTCAGAGATTCTTGACGGGCTTTGTGAGATACTTTCATATATTTGTATAAAACCTTAGGGTAATGCCACATAAGAGGAACAATGTTAATTTTGTGCAGTCTATAGGAGAGCCGCAGTGAGACAAACAACATGTGGAAACGGCTCTCTGGGTAGCAGTGTAATTGTTCTCATGAATCAATGGAAAAAAGTTTCAAGTGTTGTCCAAACCAACCACATTTCTGTGCAGCATGGCATGACCACACACACGGGACACAAACAAAGAGTTGACTGTGATGTGAAATTGTCCCTGACAGATGACCGTGTCTCTGTCATGTCCAGATGCCAGTGTTAAGAATCCTCTTGTTGTGTTACTTTATTATTGAGGAGCAGAAGAGGTCATTAAAGAGAAAATGTGACTAGGCAAATGTTTGGTGATGTTTGGGATGTTAACATGTGGTTGAATGGAGGAGGTTGGACATCTTATTGACGTTGCTTTTCCATAAAAAAAGAGCTTTTTGAATTACAGAAAAATACTATGGCATGGTACAAATATATTTAAATTCTATATATCTTTAATTCTAAAACCTTAAGTCTTAAGTCACTGGGGTATATTTGTAGCAATAGCCAAAAGTACATTTTATGGGTCAAAATTATACAAGGATATAAAGTAGAGATCATGTTCCATGAAGAAATTTTGCACATTTCCTACCATAAATATATTGAAACTTAATTTTTTATTAGTAATATGCATAGCTAAGAATTCATTTGGACAACTTTAAAGATGATTTTCTCATTTTTTTGATTCTTTTGCTCCCTCAGATTCCAGATTTTCAAATAGTTGAATCTTGGCCAAATATTCTGCAAATAGTCTGATCCTAACAAACCATACATCAATGGAAAGCTTATTTATTCAGCTTTCAGATGATTTGTAAATCTCAATTTCGAAAAATTGACACTTATGACTGTTCTTTTTAATATTAAACTAATTTTCAGGTTATCAGAGCTCGGTTAACACTGGTCACAGATGCGGAGATGCACCTTTAATTTCAACAAGCTGATTGCTCCCTAAAACCCCCACAGATCATGTTTTCAGGACATTTGAAGTTGGATTTGGCAAAGTGGTGCTATATAAGTGTGTGAGTTGTTAATGGCGTTATATTGTTCATTCAGACTCATTTGTGAAAGTGGAACTCGCACAAACAGAAGAGGTGGGATTTATCACATGAACCAACCATAAACCAATCATAACCAATCATTTCCAGTCATTTCGCGATGGAGGTATTCCCTTCTCTCATGTGACTTCCCCTCTTTAATTCCCAAACCCACCGCTCTGTATATGGTGTCTCTAAAAATTCAGTGGGGTCAGGGGAGGCAGGAGAGACACACACTCCCACCGTAACTTTACTGCTGATGTCACTATTGGACAATTTCATTATTATAATTCAATGCCAGTAATGTAAAATGACTGATTTCTGTTGTAATATATTGTAAAATGTCATTTATTCCTGTGATCAAAGTTGTATTTTCAGCATCATTACTCTTAAGCTGTACTGCTTAATATTTATGTTTAAACTGTGACACATAAATAGAAACATTAATTGAAATTATTTTAGAACTTATTATAAAATTTTGATAAATAGAAAAATCTAAAGACCAGCTTTAAAAAAAAAAAAAAAGAATCTTTTGTAACATTGTAAATGACTTTACTGTCACTTCTGATCTGATTAAATGGTTTGTTGAATAAAAGTATTAATTTCTAAAATCTTACTGACCAAAACTAGTTTCACTTGTTTAGCTCAATAAATGATGCTTTAATTAGATTATATGATTAGTACTACATTATAGAAAGACTATGCTAATATAGTGCTATTTAAAGGACTCTTTTATTTCATGCACAGATAAAGTAAGATTCTTCGTGTAGAAATCTTAAAGGGGCAGTTGGCATCATGTGCAGAACCGAGTGCGCTTGTGGTGTATCCGCTCACTTAAAGATGCGTGAACAATAACACTATTTGAACTTCGCCTGGAAAGTCAAAAGTTAAGGAACATAATTGTGGATATGCCATTAGCATGCATTAGACTCCTTCACCTGCTTGTGTTTATCTAGGTGTGTGTGTGTGTGTGTGTGTTTGTTCACGTGTGTATCACATGGCGTTCACTGAGATGCCCTTCTCCTGATGCGTGCCTGTGTTGCATTTGTATGTCTGTTTCTACTTTGTTTTTTTTTTAATGTTTTTTTATTGACCTGAAATGTCTGTCCTAAGGGGAAATGCTCATTAACAGTGGTGTTGTGTAATTAGTCGTCAAGGTTTTATAGACCTCAAACCCTGCCTTTGCCCCATTCCCGTTTTTCCACATGCGTGTGCACACATATTCGTGGGACATTATTTATGTCATAATTTTCCTTTATTTTTTAATTCCAGTGACTTGGGCTTCAACTGTCTGTGCCTCTGTCAGCATGACACATATTCTCATCTGAAGGATGCACAATGAAATCGTTAGCGCATTAATAAACACATCCTCATAATCAGAGCTCCACACGCCTGCATGTATCCAGGACAGGCATTGCATCTGTGCCACAGAGGGAGCATGCCGTGAGTGGAGGCTCGGAGAAAAATGGCAGCCGTAATCGAGCGTTGCTGTTTCCACGTGGGGTTAAATGAGCCGTCGCTGAGAGCTGCGTCTAATGAGTGCTGAGTTTAGAGTGCCTCTGTGTGACTCGAATAACATTTGAGTCCTGCTGCATTTCCAGTGACTCTCCAGGGCCACGTTTGAGGAATAATTCTATGACATTTAATGCTTTGTGGGAATAATTTCTGTGTTCTGTAATATAATATAATGGGGGTTTTTATTTTCTATTGTACTACATTCAAGTTAGTTTTATTTGTATGTGCCTCTCACAGTGTACATCGGGGTTATCTGTTATATGCTATAGGGTGATTTCAGGCATCAGATTTCAGGCATGACTTGTCATCATAAAATAATTCAGTTAAATTCAAGTTTATTTGTATAGCACTTTTTACGATACAAATCATTGCATACATGTAAAATATATTATGGGATTTTTTTTTTTAGTACATAAACTATTTTATAGTATTATATTTTTTGTTTTATTAAATCTTTTTATATTTTCCATATACATAAACACAAATAAAATAATTAGCTTTGTGTAAATTATTGTTATTATAAATTTAATGCACACACAAACACACACATAATTATATTCTGACAAATCTTTTATACGTTTCCCCCCTAAAATACTATATTAATAAATTATGAATAAATGTATTGTATTTATATGTAAGTTATTTTTATTATTGTAAATTTTACAAACAAAACACACATTATTTAAATAGTATAATTTATACATTTGTATTATCAAGGGATCTCGTCTCTTATTCTACAATGCTATTCTGATACTGTACATGCATCAGTGTATGAGTGCAGCCTCCTGTATGATGGAATCTGGTTGGATGGTTTCCTGCATGCATTAACCTCTCTTATTGTTTCTATGACATAGAGTAGTCACTGTTTTGCTACCCATCCGCCTGACAAACAGCCTGCTGGCGTCCCCTCTGCAGACTGCAAACGGACGCTTAGCACGCCACTGCACACTAGAGAAAGCCAGCCAAACAAAGAGCGACACAGAGCACCATATGCTTGTGATTTGGGCCCCTGCCTTTATTGTTGGCCTCATCTGTGTGCACAGACGCAGTCATTAGGCTGTCCGGCGAGGTGATCCCGGGGTCAAGGTGATGCCATTTTCCGCACTTAGGTCATGGCTGTGTAAACATGTCTGATACTTTTACCGTGAAATACTTCTGCGGGGGCTGCGTTTCATTAAAACGGAGTGAAAACACCATCTAGAACATTCCGTCAGATCATTATGGATGAAAGATGGGCAGCTGTCAGGTGGTGCTGAGAGCTTAACGTTCTTTTAGTGGCTCTCCGCTGCCGGAGGGTAAGTTAGCATGACAGGCGTTGGATTTGAGTCCGGTCTGGTTCTGACAGAAACGGGGCCCGGCACATGTGGTGCCAGAAGGCAGATTGAGAAGGGGCTCTCCGTTTCACCGCAAGCCCTTAATCATCACCACTAGCCGCTCTATGAAAGCACCTTCATCTTGAGATCTGTGTTTGCTTAATACTGACAGCTAGTTTAAAGCGCCAACCTGCTGGACAAGCACTTTGAATATCCTATACATATGTGGAATGTGGTCCTCGCCGGGGAAATGAGGGGTTTACTGTAACACCTCTCTAGGGATGTTGTGAACAGAGTAAAGTTTGGACTTTGGAAGATGCTAGGTTTTACAGGACTGAACTTAAATTAAAACAGGTTTATTTATAGAACCGATATACTGTTCATTTAACATGCTCCTAAAGGACTAAAATCTGTTTCAGGACTTTTTCACCGTATAGAGTAAGGAACCTTGCCGTAACAGGGTTTTACAGGCTTTACCATTAAAAACATTGTGAGTGGCGTTTTTGGAGTTTGTGTGTTGGTTTTAATTTGGAGGTGAGTGACCGTGGCACAGCAGTGTCTAAAGCCTCTCATACTGATGGGATTGGCCGAGTCGCTCCCCTGGTGTTGTGATAACGAGCCGGCTTCCTGCAGGGCTAACTGGACCCAGATGGGCCGAAGGATCCCGTTACGGCTATGGGTGGGTAGGCCCCCTCCCGCCCAGACGTTTGAAGTCTCGTAGCTGGACCAGGCTGAATAAAACACCCTCCTCAATAAGCCACTTGACTGAAAAAAGCCAGTTTAAAGGTTTAAGTGGGAAATATGATCTCGAGCAGGTAACGGTTTGAGGTTTTACAGCCGTCCAAAACAGCAGACATATATTCATACACGAATGCATTCATGTCCCGTGAAGGAATGTGGGCTTTTATCTTCAGACATAACCGTAGTGGTAGTTGTTTTTTTTTTGTGGTTCGACTGATTTACACACACCTTCACACACAGGGTAAAAACAGCCCCTCTGTCCCTCCTGCCCAGGCTTTCAGAGTGGAGATTGATTCTGTTCATGCAAGGATTTTTATTAAATGGCCTCTTGTAGTTTGTGTGTGCGCCTGGCATGGACGTTTACCACACACACACACACACACCTCTGCTCTCGGCCCACATGTGGGAACTATTAGCAAGCTACTGTACACACTGTTCCTTTGCAAGCTCAGACTTTCAGATTGTTTGATCATTGATTGACACAGGATCACACACAGGAACATATTTCATGAAGTTTTCATTTATTTAATTGATTTGCATGATATAATATTGGAAATTCTGAAAATCAGAAATCTGGAAATTCAATTTAAAGTTTAAAGTGTATCTAAACTGACTGTTCCAGGTCTTATTCTGTACAGTTCATCAGTATACTCAAAAAATAAATGTCAATAAAATATTTAAATAAAAATAAAATAAAAAGTCTCACCCTTTATGTTTTTTCTAATTGAATATCCTGTTCATCATGGATAAAATCAGGATGTTTGGTGATGACTAAAAAGCTGTTCCCTTTCTAGTATGCTCTTTATTTTCCCTATACTATGTTTCTTGAGCAGCAAATCAGTATATTAGAATGATTTCTGAAGAATCATGTGACACAGAAGACTGGAGTAATGATGCTGAAAATTTCTGATTTGCATCACAGGAATAAATTACATTTAAAACAATATATTAAAATAGTAAATGTTATTTTAAATGATTTTAATTAAACATTTTTAATGAATATAAACATTTTTTCTTCTTTTTCCACTTTTTCCACCATATATATATAATGTGAGTAATGTCTGACCAGCAGAGTTTTCAACATCCAATAAAAAGAGGCGAAAGGCTACAAATAATAATAATTAAATGTTTATAATAATAAGTGATGTTCTCTCTCTGACTTGTGCTCATCTTCTCCAGGCTGAGACGGCTCCTGATGGTCCTGATGTGGGCTACGGCTCGTTTCATCAGCAGTATTGGTTGGATGGCAGAATAGTAGCTGTAGGAGTTCTGGACATCCTGCCCTCCTGTGTGTCGTCGGTGTACCTCTACTATCACCCCGACTTCTCCTCGCTCTCACTGGGCACCTACTCTGCTCTCAGGTTGGTCAGCCAATCATAAATTCACTCTAATCTCTGAGCTTTTTAGGCAAAAACATAAACGAGTTTGAGACTTTTGGTCACCAGCCCAAACCTTTAGCCACTAGGCTACACTACCTCCCCAAAAAAAGTTTAGCAGCATTCATGCTGCAGATGAACAGCACAGGAATCCATCCTGAGTTTGAATGCATATTATTTTCAAAACACAACCATACACACCCAAATGCCTATATTTTTTTGTGTTTCACATATGTGTGTACATATTTCACATGGGCTGCTCACCTGATTAGGTTACACTTTACAGGAGATGCCAGATGTGTGTGTGTGTGTGTGTTGTTCTCAGTTTTGGGTGTCTGGAGGCCTCGGGAGCCTCATTTCTCACAGACAGGAGAATAAAAAGAAGGTGCGAGTGAGAAGTGGAGATTGTGCGTGGGGCTGTGTTGTGTCCAGAGCAGCCGCGGGTCAGTGTCTTTGTGCTGTTGTGTGTCAGTGTGATTGAGTGAGACTGTCTGAGCGTGCTGCGCTGGACGATTCAAATAATGATGAATGGCCAGCAAAGACAAACACAGTGAGGTTCCTCCAAAACCTAAACGTGCTGAAAATTCATTTAGAGAGTTTTGGTCAAATTTTGTCCTATTTAACCCCTAAGTCATAACAATAATAATAAAAAAAGAATATTTATCATGAATAAAATAGAGGTTGATTTAGATTTTTTTTAGGATCAATGTAGGATTATTTAAAAAAATGTATTTAGAACATTGTGTCTGGACATGGTACCATATTTTATAAAAAATAAAAAAATTAAAAAACTTTTAATTCCCATTATAGTAATAATGGAAACATATATAAAATAGCTTACCTTTGATTCATTTTCTATTTATTTTTTTATTTGTTAAATGTATTCTTTTTTTTATTTTGGTGTGATATACTGTATATAATTTTATTTTATAATATATATATAATTGTAATTAATAATTAAAATTAATAATAATTTTAAACCGTATATTTTTCTTATTCAGTCAAAGAAAATACATTTATTTAAAAAAAATATATACTATTTAAAAAAACTTTACCCATGTGAATGTTGTGTTGTTTCATCGAGTGCTATTTTTTTTTTTACATCTCCTTTAATAGTTAGAGAAATCTGGTCCTCTCATCTCCTGCTCTGAATGTGTGTGTGTGTGTGTGACATTAATATTAAGCAGGCGTCTTGTCTGTGGTGAGCGCTGTAGTATAATTGGCTTGTGTAGGGCTGTCAGAGCGCTGAAGAGGAGATAATGGAGGCTTCAAGCTGCTGCCAGCGCGGAGCGGGTGGAGACTGGGGTTCAAATCCAGGAGGGAGGGGGCTGCCCTTTCTTTCTTTTTTGTGAATGGGTTCCACAGCCTCTTCTTATCCCTCTCTCATTCATGGAGTGCCAGGCTTTGTCACCAGGGGATGGGAACCCGGGAACCTGGCAGCGACCGCATGACCTTCCAGCACCTCGCTGTTTGTCGTCCTTTTCCTTACACTATTTTTCTCTTTAATTTTCCAGCGCTTTTATTTTGCTTTGGCTTCCCTCTATCTTCCTCTCTTTTTCCCCGCAAGAAAAAAAAAAGATTTCTCCCCCTAATTTTTAGGAACACAGAGAGTATGAAGTGTACAAAATGCAGAAGAAGAGAGAAGAAAGAGCAGGATTTATTTATGGAAAAGAGAAACATGTTTGTGCAGGGAATAAAGCAAGAAGTGAAAGAGAGCGCATTGATTGCTCGCAGGAGGAAGTATAAATCTCCTCTATTTTCTCAGTTCCCTTTTGTTTTTCCTCCTCCCCTTCCTCTTTTTCTGCTCTTCTAGATACACATTTAAATGGCTGTTTATGAGGAAAACTGATCTGGGCCATATGCAGCAACTCTAGTGATGTTTCTTCTAATTTAAGCATCATATCCTGATTATAGTCAAATTAAAAACTGTTAATAATAAAGTTATTAATCAAGCTCTGATCTTTTTTATAGTTATTTAAAGAAAACCCTGAATAAATCAGTTTTATTGTCAATTGCTTCTTTTTCCCTAGGTTTACCCTATCTCTTTTTTTTGTCTTTTCTTGCACAAAGCTATTGTATGTCTTCAGAATATAGCGAAAAAAGTCATATGGATCACTTTTATGCTTCTCTCTTTTTTTTTTTATATCTTAGCCCCATTAGGAAAAAGGGCTTTACGGACATTTTGCAAAATATCTCATTTTGTGTTCCATAGAAGTAAAAAAGTCACATAAAATGTAACCTAAATGGACAGAAATCTGTCAAACTAACAAGTGAATGTTACCATGATTTGATCAGGGAAACATCTGATGATTAAACAGTGGATATGTGTAGCATTAAATCAGCATTAACTTGTCTTTGTTATGAGCAGTTTTATAACCTTGAGCACAAACCGTGCATAACCGCATACACTCGCCTGTTTCTGCTCTCATCTTCTCTGCAGGGAGATTGCCTTCACCAGGCAGTTGCAGAAGCAGTCCCCCAAACTTGCCTACTACTATCTGGGTTTCTACGTCCATTCGTGTCCCAAGATGCGCTATAAGGTACGTTCATCTTCTGTTTGCACTGGTCAGTGTCACCTAACTGAACACTGATACTGCAATGCCATATTGATAGAGTTGGCAGTATAGAGAACATGACTATTGTAGTAGCACCCAGCAAAATGCACCTTTATCTTCAAATGTTTTCCAGTGGTCTCTCACTTTCAATTTTTTTTCCCTAGAGCACACTTTGCTGAATAGTACAGCAATATGCGTTAAAATAAGTCTTTATAAGGGTTGCAAGCATCCACTTTCTTAAATAGTTAATATGCATGTATCCTCTCTTTCACTCTTTTGGGCAGTGGTTGCGTAGTCAACAGAGGGGCTTTCTGTTTTGGAGCTGAAGTAGACACCTGTTAAAGGTGTTAATGGTCTGTCGTCCGCCAGCATCACACCTCTCCGCTCTGTTGCTGCTGTGATCTGTTTCTCTCATTAATTTTTCCCAATGACTCACCCGGGAGCAACCGCAGTGCCACACTTCTAGAAACCTGCCTCCAGCAGCACAGGAGATATCTCTGCCTCCTTCCTTTATTTGACCTGTGAGATTGTAGATACAGTATCAGAGGAGCACTGTTCCATTTATTTATCGACTATTGTAGTATTTATTATGATTTCAAAATACTTCTATTCAGCAATTTTTTAAAAATATATTTTTATTTCATTTCATTATTTTTTATCTAATATTAACTAGGGTGGTCAAATCGATTAATCATATATATATATATATATATATATTTCGATATATGTCCTATCTATATATGATATATAAATAAATGTATAAATAAATAAATATATTCATGTATATGTTTGATATATATAAATATAATATACACTGTACACACATATAATTATGTAACACAAACAAAATCTTTTATTTTGGATGTGATTAATCACAATTAATCAATTTGTTCTATCATCAATTTATACTTTATTTTATTTAATTCAATTAATTTTAAAAAAATTAAATTGTTTTAGTTGACAATAACAACACTGGAGATGAGTGAGGAAATACCATTATAGTTGCACACCTTCAAGTCTTCATGTTTGAGGACTTGCATTGGTGTACAAAAGTATATAATTCTTCTGTGTTAATCAGTGGTAATTATTTATTTTATTTGTTTTTTTCATTCTTTATAACTAATTCGTTTTTTCATTTGTATTATTATTATTATTATAAAACACATTTTATACATAAGTCCAGTACATACATGCTAATATATTTAGCTTACAGTAAAATACCTGCAGAATTCATCAGCGCAATCTCAATATCGCATTCCATGCTTTTCAGCCCTTAAGCCTCTTGGTGCGGATAAACCATGGAAAATGTCAAGGTATGCTTCCAGATTTGGTTTATTGAGTTTCTGACACCGTTAGCTGTTCTGTAGCCTCACACTTGGCTTGTAGATGGTTTTCAACCTCTTTTGCGAACAAGGGACTTGGAGCCGTGTTCAAGCTGGGCTGCAAGAGTACAGAGGATGATGGTAAAGCAGTCCAGTGGGAACTTTATGTAAGTGCTTGCACAGGTGTGGCCGAGTGTGAAGCGTGTTGGCCGTCATTTGACTGACACGAGGGAGATGCTGGGCAACTGAACAGCTGATTCATATACAATGGATGGAGAAAGTCAATAAAAGTGACTGTCCGGCTCAGAGCTAAAGTTGAGGAAGAGGGAACATATGCATCTGTTGAAGCTATTAGCAGTTGAGGAGGAGGTCAGAGCTACTGTAGTTCATGGTGTCACCTGATCGTGTTATCAGAGAGGTAGAAGGCTCTCTTCTTTATGTAAACTTTCCTCTCTTTAAAGGAATAGTGCACCTAAAATGCACCTCAAATGTTAAGACCTCAAATGTGTGTGTCAGATAAGTAAAAATGTATGTGTATATATATGTATGTATATATATATATATATATATATATATATATATATATATATATATATATATATATATATATATATATATATATATATATATGGAGAGAGAGAGAGAGAGAGGCTGGTAATTTCATTTAAGCTTTTTATTTTTTATTTATGCAATAGTTAATTTCCTTAAAGTATTCTTTCAAAAAATAAGATTTCATTGTGATATATAAATGTATATTTATTTAGGAGCTACACAAATGGCACATGTTTGGTAGAATGGTCCATTGTCTTTTATCACAGCTTTGGTCTTGATTGTTTTCATATCCAAGTCAGGTTTATCAGTGCTGCACTCTATTAGAAACCATGACATAATTTCCCCATCTCAAAGCTTCGAGCATCTCTGCAATGCGGCAGTGAGTGTAAAGTCACTGGAGATCTTAATTCACTGATTCTCTGCACTGCAGTCTACTGAAACTTTCACCCTCAGGCTGGATCTGCAGTCCTGGAAGTTGTTTGTATGTCTGTCTTTGTGCAGAGCTGTGTGTGTGGAATAGAGAATAGAGCTCGGTTGGAGCCCAGCTCTCGCATTTCTGTATGGGCAATCTCTCACAGCAGAGGATGAGTGCCGCTCATCCCTCTCATTCTGCACTGAGAGATTAGTCTGGGGTTAGAAGGTTGTGTGTTTCTCACCTACATCCAGAAACTATCTTTTCAAATCAACTCGTGTCTTTCCAAATCCAAATGCAGCTTATTGCACTTTTCAATCCAATTTGCAATAAATGAGATCTGAAGCTTTCAAGCTTCAAAAAGGGCACAGAAGCATCATTAAAGGCACAATATGTATTTTTTCTGCTTTAAAAATAGCAGAAATCACTATATCTATGTTATATATATTTTTTAGTTGTGTACTTGCATCATCCCAACAGTTTCCACAAACTTTCAAATCCGGAGAAAATTATAGTTTAATTAGAAGACACGGCACGTTTCTTTATTTCCGTTTTGTCGCCCGTCTATGGCGTCATATAAACTTTGAGCCCTCTAGTTTATCTAACTTCCTGCGGAACCGCCAAATACAAAGGTGAACAGAAACAAAGACGAGACGAAGAAGAAAAAGTAGGAGCCTTGATTGAGACTATTATATTTTATATTTATATTCGTATTTAAACCTCAATCAATAACTTAGTTATGGATCATGATTATGCTTTGCCTGCACATTCTGTGAAGCGCAAACGCACGGGTGAAATAAATGACCCGAGATGGTTTTGGGACAAGAGAAGCAACAAGACACGGGTAAATATTAGAGTTGCATTTCCAAGATAGAGAGAGCTTTGTGACAAGCTGAAACTACAGAGAGATGCTGAACTCGCTTGCATTCTGATAAACAGGTATGCATCCATTCAGCTAACTATATCTATCCGTATATTTTGTGAAACGATGATGTCTTGTGTAAAACTCAAACGGACTAGCTCTAATGTAAATCTACATTTGTTCTATATCTAGCTGAATAAAGTAGCTTCAAATGCAGTTCTCTAACTTGTTCGATATCATAGTATAACGTAAGTATAATTATTAACGAAAGGCGACCGTGTTTTTTTAACATATATTACTACTAGCTAGATGGAATATTGATTTGATAGGGGTCTCATAATTCATATAGACGGTTTCATCGGGCGCACGCGCCTGGACCTAAGTTAACTTCCGGTCTGAGTTGTGTATATCGGTCTGGCTGCGGTGCCTTCTACAAACGCAGTTAAAGGCAAGGTGATGAGTAGACTGAAGTTGGGCTGAGGTGGTTGTGCTGCGGGGTGTGTTTCCCATACATTTATTTATTTTTGGAGACTCGCCACAATTTTAAAACTTTTTTTGATCTTTTTTCAAAAAGGCTTCATTGAATAAACATGAGAAACGTTACTTACTGCACGTTTCATAATAATAATTCCTTACATTTATATGTTTAAATATCAAAACGAGGCACGGGTGTTTTTATATCGCTGTATTTCTGAAAGAAGACTTGCATGTTATATGCATGATAAAGCAGCGTGTGAGCGTACCAGCTCTGCTTCGTTTACAGCTGTTACTGGGGAAACCTCTATTTCTAGCGCTTTATGTCTAGGCTTTAAAACATCCCCTGTTGGCAAATAATGAATTTGCATTTTCATTAAGTCCGCCTGATCCACGCAGCAAACATTTTTTTTTTTTTATCAAAAAATATCTACTCTAGAGGGACTTGGCTGTTGTTATTGTTTCTATTTGGAAGTCTACCGAAAGTTAAGTTAGGTCCACAAAAGCGCTCATGTGCAGTAACGTTTGTTTATGTTGTTGCCGTTGAAACCGTCTCTCCGTTCGAAAAGACGTGATTGTCAAAATACTAAGTTAGAATGAGTGAGGAACAATAGGGAGCGACAGAGCGCGTGTTCCAATGAACAACAACTCCCATGAGCCTTACGCTCTTTCCCGACGTCATCAAAGTACGTCTTATGTTATTATTTTGATTGAGTGACCCCTGGTGGCCAAAAATTCCATATTGCACGTTTAAAGTATCATCTGAACCCATACAATATATTTATGTGAGAAACAGACCAAAAAACACTCATTATTGTCTGAACATTCTGTACATATGAATCCTGAACACTGCAATCCAATTCATATATTTAAATATATTTCTTTATATGCAGTACATCTTCTCTGAATAAAACCTCAGCTTATGTGCAGTCCAGTTGTATTTTAAAATAGTCTAATTCAAGCGTTTACATGCTTCATTTTTCTTCCTGTTGATCAGATTATTTTAGGTCTAGACCACTTTTTAATCCGATTCATTCAGACTGAGCTCAATTGCATCAGTCGAGATGCTTACATGAAGGCTTTTGAGTGATAATGATAATGAAATGAATGATAATGAAACAGATTATTTACATGCATGGAAACGTAGCTAATGAGTTGCGTGTGGATCATTGAGTTAAATACATAAACAATCATATATGAATCATTGAATGAACAATGAACTGATTTATTTATAAAATACAAAAGGGTGATTTGCCAAAAAAAAATCTAGGGCAGATTTTCAGTGACTGATGTCTATATTATTGATCTGTCTCTCACACAAAGTGATTGTATGACTACAGAAGAGTTGAATAAACTGGTTTTATGATGTTTTTGCATCTTTCTGAATCTTAAAAGCCCCAGTTTTAATTAATTGTAACTGCAAAAGAGTACGTAAAAATCTTTTAATTCTCTTTAACTAATCTCTCTCTATAATTAACTGATGTCTTGATCATCTAAAAAGGTACAATGATCGCACCAGTTGCATGTTATATACAGAAGCGTTGTAGCTCTCTTCTACTAACAAAGACTTTAACCCTTGAACATTTCTTGCAATTAAAGGGGGGGTGAAATGCTATTTCATGCATACTGAGTTTTTTACACTGTTAAAGAGTTGGATTCCCATGCTAAACATGGACAAAGTTTCAAAAATTAAGTTGTACTTTTGAAGGAGTATTTCTGTTCCAAAAATACTCCTTCCGGTTTGCCACAAGTTTCGGAAAGTTTTTTTTCGAGTATGGCTCTGTGTGACGTTAGATGGAGCGAAATTTCCTTATATGGGTCCTGAGGCACTTCTGCCGGAAGAGCGCGCGCTCCCGTATAGCGAGGCTGAGCACAAACATTTCACTGATCAGAGCGAGAGCGTCGCAAAATGTCACAAAAGGAGTGTGTTTTTGGTTGCCAGGGCAAGACAACCCTGCACAGATTACCAAAAGAGAAACAGCATTAAGGGACCAGTGGATGGAGTTTATTTTTACAGAGCATCAACGGAGTTGTGCAAGTGTTTGTGTTTGTTCCCTGCATTTCGAAGATGCTTGTTTTACAAACAAGGCCCAGTTTGACGACGGATTTGCGTATTGTTTATTTCTTAAGGATAATGCAATCCCAATGAAAAAGGGTCACGATTGTGTGTTGGAACCGCAGGCGGTGAGTAAAACTGCTCAAAATATCTCTGTGTTGTTAACTTAGCTATCGGCGCATAAGCACATCAAGTAGATAACATGCGATGTTGTCATCAAACTGCACTTTCCACATGTACAGCTTAAAAAAAAAAAGACGACATAAAGTGGAACTTAGTCATTTTCCAAAACCGCTAAGCAAATATATACAGTTTCAGTACATACCACATAGAGACGTCGTTGCTGATGCTGCTCTTGTTAAATTTCAGCCTCTGGATCTGATTCTGGATCATAAATATACGCTTAATCTGACTGTTAGCCATGGTTTGTTTTGGATGATGTTTTTTCCTCACGGTAATGTCACAGCTTCCACATGCTCTCAACGCAAAAGTCTACTGGCGCTCCTGATTCTTTAGCTCCGCCCACATGTCACGCCTCCAGCCGGTCGTGTTTTCGGTACAGACTATCTTTCTCTTATGAATATAATAAAACTAAAGACTTTTTGGAGTTATGAATGATGCAGTACTACTCTATAGGTACTCAAGATTAACAGGATATTGAGTGAAAACGAGCATTTCACCCCATCTTAAAAGTAAAATAGCATTTTCTGCATATCTCCTCTGTCACACGAATTCGCCCATTTGTTCCATCATCATCATTTTAACTTTGTTCACACCATTCCCATGATTTCTGTTGTGTAGTTCTGTAGAATCTCTTCCTTGTCCTTCCACCTGTCGAAATGAACCAACAACATGGTGAGTGCGCTCAGTTGGGAGTTCCACATCATTCCAAATCAAAGTATTCAGTAACGTGATCCTGCAACTTTTTCTCACTCTTACAATGTTTCTCAATCCGACTCCAAGGATGCCATAAAAGACAAGGTAATGCCATGTGTTCTGATTTTCCATGCGCTCATGCCTTTCCCGAAGTTCAGCGTTTTCATTCTCAAGTTTCTCAACTGTCTCCACACACTTCTCAACAAGTTCTCTTAAATCGGGGATTCTTTTCCACATCGGCTGCTAAGATTAAGAGATGGCCAACAACTTTTCTTTAAATGCTGGCTGGGAAAATCAGCCTATTCGCTTGTTAAGTCTGACGTCACGTAGCAGCGCTTCCGTGTCCAAACGCGCTATCAGTTACCATGAGAAAAAAACAAAAGGTGCTAATATAAACTCACAATGTGATAGAATACTAGCGAAAAAGTTATAATCTTAACCTTTAACTCCGTACCGAAGTCCCAGATAGCCAGACAATGAAAATATAAATATAAAAAAAAATATATATATAAATTATTTGTGTTTGGGACGCTGTGAGCACGGAGACTGTAGTGTATACCGTAAGTTTGAAAGCGTTTAGCTTAAATGATTAATATGAATAAACAGTGCTCATAAACGGCTGCTGAGGTCGTATTCTCAAGTGAAGAGAGTTGAGGCTTGGACCCGGAAACAGTGCTTCTTACGTCATCACTTAACAACCGAATTCTCTGCCTCCATTTTTCAATGGTGATCCCAATGATACCAGAAGTGTATTATAGTTATTATAGTGAATTATTAAACAGTGATACTGTCAATATTTTTTTTTAAATGGTAAAATAACTGTTTCTTTTAAATTATTTTTTAAGATGTAATTTATTCCTGTGATCAAAGCTGAATTTTCAGCATCCTTACTCCAGTCTTCAGTGTCACATGATCCTTCAGAAATCATTCTAATATGCTGGTTTGCTGCTCAAGAAACATTTCTGATTATTATCAATGCTGAAAACAGTTGTGCTGCCAAATATTTTTGTGGAAACCATGATTTTTTTTTCAGGATTTTTTGAATGTGAAGTTAGTATTCAGTAAATATAATAAAGCATGTATTTGAATAAAAAATATTTATTTAAATTAGAAATATTTTGTAATATACATTTCTTTACTGTCCCTTTTGATAAATCGAATGCATCCTTGCGGAATAAAAGTATTATTTTGTACTTTTGTACTTATTTTTAATGAAACTTGGGTCACCCCAAACTTTTGAATGGGAATGTACTTTTCATGTTAGTTATTTATTTATTTTTTAGATAAAGATACTTATACAGAATATATTATTTAGTAGTTGTGGAAGAATGACTGGGGCAGACCAACATGCCAAGAACTCTAACTGGCTTCCGTTTAAACTTGACTGGTCACAAAGGCAGTGGTTGGAGTCTTTTCGGGAGGTTTTATCCAGTGCCAGCAAGCTCTTTTCCTCTCACTGCAGTCGAGCCAGACCAGCCGTCCAGTCCGAGACGTGACTTCCTGGCCCTGCCGTCTCCATTCTCTGCCCGAGCCGCTGATGGCTGTTTGGCCCTCGACTTTGCCCAAGCTTTCAAGCTTCTGAATGTGTCTAATGGGGTGAAATGAGCAGGTCTGTGGGGTTCTGGCGGGAGATGCATCCCCCCTCCACCATCCCTCCACCTGCCTCCCACTCCATCCACCAGGTGTTTCCCAAAGCTTCCTGTGAATTCCACATCCAGGCCAAAGGAAACAAGCGTCTGAGAACTGCACTGGGGTCGTCTTTGTATGTTTGTGTTTGGGCTGCTGGTCATCTGGAGAGGCTTTTCATTAGTCTTAAGAGCTGCTTGCTGCTAAGTTAATGTCGGAAACCTGAAGATTTTCAGTGGGTTAAATGGATAATGCTTGCACTGTGCTCAGTCTAACCTTGATGCAAATGAGTCACGTTAAGGATGTTTAATATTACTAATGTACAGCGAGTTTAATATGTCTTTTAAAGCATGAGTGTTTCATTCAATTATATTTTGCTACTGGAAGACCCCTATGAAAGGACACTTTTTTGGCATGTATGTTTTAATAGCTATGTATAGAGTTGCTACTTCAGTGAAAGTCCCTCTAGTGTAGTCAAGAGGCATTGCACTCATGTTTTCCTGCTGTAACATGTTTCTTTGGTTGACTGTAACCTCTCATCTGCTAATCTGGGACAAATGTATTGAATTGTATTGGACTGAAAGAACATGAGTTCATTCTCATGCATTAGCTTGATGCATGGATTGCAGAATCTGTATTTGTTGCATGCTAAACCAAAAGAGACGACAACATCCGTTCATGTTTCCCATTGTTATATGTGTGATTCTTAGAACCATTTTTGTTTTTAACATTTATTGACTTTTGTCAGTGCTTCCCTGTTTTCCACTTCCCATAGTTTGCGTGGGACCTTGCGATGTTGCACAACATTTTATTCATCGTTGTTTTCTTTGCATTTTAAGACCAAGCATGTTCCTAAATCTCGGTTTTAGTTTTCCTTTGAGTTAAAGTGTGTTACAGTGACATTAAAGAATAATTTATGTGAGCTATGTAGTTATTGTTTATTTTAAGGTTTAATTCTTTGATCTCAAACAAAGTTTGGTGATTTAGTTTATGAGAACATTGTTTTGGCCAGAGAAAGTGAAAATGCTGGTATATACTAAAGTTCAAATGTTTGGGGTGTTTTGAACTTTCCGTTCATCAAAGAATCATTGAAGAAGTATTCTGGTTTGCACACAAATATTAAGAAGCACATCTGTTTTCAGCATTAATAATCAGAAATGTTCCTTGAGCAGTGAATCGGCTTAGAATGATTTCTGAAGGATCATGTGATGCTAAAGACTGAAGTTATGTTGCTGAAAATTCAGCTTTACTTCACTGAAATAAATTACATTTCACAGTATATTCAAATAGAAAATGGTTCTTTTGAATTGTATCTCACAATAGTACCGTTTCATATTTCTTGTGTCTTTTTTTTTATCCAATTTTTTTAGCGCAGCCTTGATGAGAGGAAGAGACTTCTTTCAAAAACATGAAACATCTCACTGATCCTAAACTTTTGAATGGTAGTGTTTTTAGTACTGCTTTTAGGAATCGGGGTTCCCACTGTTATGAAGAATTGAAAACGCTGCAATTTCTAGGTCTTGTAAATTAATGTAATAAAAAAATCTTAAATTATGAACATTTTTGTTTAACATTATTTATTTTTTTATGCTCCGCTCTAAAAATATTTCACCGACTTTGTGAGTACAACCATTATTCTGTCCATCTTTCTTGAAATCTATCCAGAAGTCATGGAAATTCAGTGATCAAAAGGAGTGGGACTCCTGGAGACTGTACACGTTGTGTTTAGAGTCTCCTTCTAATCTAATCTCTAGATTTCTATAAAAGAGTCCTCGACCTGTTTGCTGTACGTGTTTCTGAATCTCGCTCTGTCTGCTCTTGTATAAATCCTCAGGAATGCAGAGGCAGGTGGGAACACATGCTCATTTCTTGCTCTCGCTCTTGTCGCCTCTAGTGTTGTACATGATTGCTTGTGCTTGCACACATGGTCACACTTTAGTTTGTGTTTAACCTTTGATTAAACTCGGGACCTACAAAAAAAATAAATCCAGTGAGCTTCTGGCAGCATTTTTGAATTTGAGTTTGAATGCCCAACAATGCTGTCTAGGTAGGCCACTTGCTAGGTTTTGAGACGCAGTCCTAGCAGAGGTCTTTTTATTCTGTATGCTTGCAGAACCCGGCCCTTCTCATTCAACCTCATCATGTAAACGGACTTGACTTCAAACCATTGCTCGTCCTGTAAACCACAGCATCACGGCAGCTTGAAGCGCTGAATGAAACGATAGGAAATGAGGGTTGAAATGAAAGAAAGTTGTCTGAGAGAAAGATAAACAATTACCACACATTTAGTTTGGCATGCTCTGCCCTTTCTCCTTTTTTCCTCCATCAAAGTGCCTTTGAAGCGTTCTCTGTTCTGCAGGGTAATCTCTTTCACTTGTTTTTCTTTCATTAATAAGCTACGGCCCGGTGGAACTGTCAGTTAGCCGTTGAAATGCGGTCTGCACTTTCGTTACGTGCTGTTGAGATTGGTTTTGTGTTTGTGGTGCATGTCAGGACGGGAAAAAAAAAGAAAGCTTCCAGCATTGGGGTCTCACTGCCGGTCCGAAATCTCTCCCACAGGCATGTGCAAGTGTGAACATGTTGGCACAGAACTGAAATATCAAAATACGTGATCTACATGCTAAACCACCAATGTTTTAGCTCCTTTTATTGCACACCTAGCTTGGCCAGCTTGGACAGTTCACCCCAAATATGTTGTTATTTTTGCTTAAACAGATCCAAAAAGCAAGTTTAGAGTGTGAGGCTGATGAGCATTTTCAATTTTAGATGAAGCGTTTCTGAAAATGATGGTTGAATGTGTCTTTAAAATAGCTGTTCATGAACTCGGTTCCCCTCTTTGCTCTGTTCCAGTCGTGCCCTGCTCACCGCATCACCTTGAGTATACTGTTTTATACCTCTCACTTCTTCAGTAACACTTACGAGTCCAGCGTCCTCTCTATTTGCCTGTTTTTCACTCTTCCCAGAGTCCTGCAGTGGCGGCCAAGTTGACAGAAGTTGCTTTTTGATTTGGTTCATCTGAGACCACCAACAGCGAGGCGTATGAGGGGAACAGTTTGTTTGAATTGGGGTTTGATTCTTCTCTTTTCTTTCTCCCTTCTGTACGGTGTAAGTTTTGACATGGGTTGAAGCCAGTACAAGGGTCTTGTTCCAATTACAAAAAAAATGTGTTGATCTTTGTGACGGTGTATTTTACTCACTAGTTGATCTGTTTTTAGATGTTTAGCATGTGTGTGTAGCATACACTACTGTTAAAAATCTTTGAAAGAAATGTACACTTTGGTTCAGCAAGGATCCATTAACCTGTCATTCATAATGTTACAAAAGATTTCTGTTTGAAATAAACCGTGTTCTTTAGAGCTTGCTATTCATCAAAGAATCCTGAAAGAATCCATGTCATGTTTTTCTGAAAACTCTTTTCACTATTTATAATAATATGACATGTTTCTTGAGCTCAAATCAGCATATTAGAATGATTTCTGAAGGATCATGTGACACTGAAGACTGGATTAATGATGCTGAAAAGGAATAAATTGAAAATCGAAAATATTTATTCTAAATAAAATGTTTTATCTGTCATTTTGATAAAAAAAAGGATTGGTGAGCAGAAGAATTCTTAATAAGATTCATGTTTTGATACTTTACACTCCTAAGATTGGCCTTCCAGACTAGGGATGGTAAACTAGTTCAATCTTGCTCCTCAGAAAGTCTAAAGAAACTCATAGTGAACGTGGAGCATGTTTGATTTCCCTTAAGGCTTTGTAAACAAATACTGCACAAGGGTAGAATGACAGGAATAATATTATTTTAGTTAAGTTTTTAATATATTTCCCTTTTTTGCTCTCTTTGATAGTGTTTTCTTATAGACTCCAGCCAAATGAATATTATTTTATAGTAATATAAAACCAGGGTGCTTTGTGTTGCAGTGCACAATAAGCTTTGTTTAGGAGAGTGTGAGACATGAATTCATCAGTAGCTGCTCTTTGTGTGGTTTGTTGGTCTGTGATGTGGGTCGATGAGACGTTTGAGAGTTCACATAAGACATTAAAATGCATGTTGCATTTGCTAAAATTGACTTACTTGGATGGCAGTTTGAATGCAGAGTGATTGCATTTTCTCCGATGATTGCAACAAGCCTAATTGCAGATATATTGTGCATCCCTAAATAATAAATAACCCACATTCAGGATATTCGTTTAGTGTGTTGACACCGTGTGTTAATAGAGGTGGTGTGTTTTATGTGTTTACATTGAGGCCCTTTCCTCTGCCCCCCATCAGCAGCGCTGACATGACGACAGACCCCCAGGGTCAGAGTTGAGAGGTCGGGTTAGGCGATTTAGTCTCTGCAGTGAAAGAGTGCAGATATATATGGGGGTGAAGGGGGTTCAGTGAGGGGGGTGTGAAGGTCAAAGGGCTGGAAAATGAGAGTTTAGATCTGATGTCAGGGTGAAATAGCCAGAATGGCCCAGCTGCCAGCGCAGTGTGTTTGCCTTGCCATTAACTCGCCCTCGGTTTATTTTCAGAGCCTTGGATTCAGCCACTTTGACAAGGCCTCCAGACCCTATAACGTATAGCACACTTTGATTATAGAGCATGAAACCAAGCCAACAAAACTTAGACTATTTTCAGTTTTTTTCCCCCTGTAGGAGCATTGAAATGAAACATGCAAGTCTTATTTTGTACTTAACATAATTTGTATAAAGCATGTTAATATTGTTTTCACATCTGATGTGTTTGCTGTGTTTTTGTTTTGTTTTTGTTTTGTTTTGTTTTTAAGTTTGGGGTCAGTAAGATTTTTTCTTTTTTTTTAAGAAATGAATTCAGGATCCTTTAAAGGGATACTCCACCCCATACAAACAAAATACTAAATATTATATATATATATATATATATATATATATATATATATATATATATATATATATATATATATATATATATATATATTTACAACATGGCACAAATGTGGTGCTTACATACAAGCTTTATTTTTGGGTGTTCATCTAATAAACCAGATTAGAGATGTCTGGAGTGAAAAGCACTTAAGGAAGGTGAGTGTTAAGGTTGTAAGACTGCAGCACTTAAGCAGCTCGTCTATAAACGGCAGGAGAGATAGAGAGATAAAACGAGGCTCGGGAGGCTGTGCCTGTAAATCGCTGCCCTGCTGAAACGTGATCCTGTAAAAATATTTTCCCATCATTAAGCTGTCATCCACCAACCCCTGATACACAGCCCGGCCAGGCACTACAAGTGAGAGTGTATTTGTGTGTGTATGTCTGAGGAGGCATTAGTTAGCAGTCGGGACACTGTGTTTATTTGAATTCTGTCCCCTGGTAATGTGTCGAGTGAGGCGAAACGACGCACCCAACTCCAGGTTTGTGTAAATATCTGAATGCGGTTTGATGCTCTCCTGAGGACCGCTGTGTGGTACTCTGTATGCATGCCATAGTGTAGTATGTAAGGAGAGGGAGGGATCTTTATTTACACACGCACCTCTCCTCCGCTCATTTACAAAGCCCTGTCCGACCGCTGTTTGTGTGAAAGTGTGTTTACACGTGTCATTCAGTGAAGTCTGTCCTGATGTCAGCTCTAACAGGGCGGTCTCGCCATCTGTGCAGCGTTCCTGAATGCCAGAGTAAATGACTAGAGGAAAACTAAAAGGGTTTTCTTTGTATAGACATGCACTCGCTGTTTAACTGACCTATAGGACAGCATCGGGTCTCAGTCCAGGTCAGCCCCCCCTTTTTATAGTGCTAGACAGATCTTCCAGCCTAAATCAATAGTGCTGCAGGGATGATTTTTTTTCTTCTATTCCAGCCTGAAAGTTAGCATCACCCTGGTTCCCCTGACAAAAAGAAAGTAGGATTTTTCCATTAGTTTTTGGATAATTGCAGAAAATAAGTTTCCAGTTTGTTGTGATGTTCAATGTCCCCGACAACTTCTGTAGTCCCATTTAGTACACTTTTTCAAGACACATAAAAGCTTAAAAATCACGAGTAGGGTGTTACTGATGTATAATATGTCATACAATAAAATGTGAACATATCTTGAGCTTGTTTACCACAGACCTTGTTTCAGACATTGAACCACAAAAGACTAATTTCTGGTTTTGGGACTTGTTTTTTGCTGCACTATACTCTCTATTGGTAAATATAAGTGCTCTATTACTGAAACATTCCCTACACAAACACTTCTAGTTTGCTAAATTTCTTGCATTATGCTATGAAGTGTCCAAAACGTGCAACTGCACATTTCTTTCTCAGTGCAAGAGGCATTAAACCATTGACATGTTTGTAACTTATACCTAAATAATAAGTCATGGTTTTATTGCATGGATAAATGAAAGCAACTCTATCGCCCCCTTTGGCTGTCATGTAAAACCACAGGTCTGTGTTTGCATACTTGTGTAGAGCATATTCCTGATCTGAATCCCGCCTCTTTAGCACTTTGTGCCTGTATTTCATCTGTACTCATCATTTGTATGTGTAACCTGCAATTTAAACAATAGGCACAACATGGCAACCGTGTTTGCTGTTTGTGTGTGTCTCAAAGCCAAGATAAGATAGTGGTGGGTGAAAGCAAGTGTGCACTTGTGTCTGTCAAGGCACAGGCCTGTCCTTGTTATGTCAGAAGGGATAGGCCAGGCATTGTTCGGGACTGTATGGAGCAGGAGGGAATGCAGACAGCATGGTAAATGTTTAGACAGGTTACAGTTAGAATTCATGACTGCAGTGCACACAATTCTATCTTTTACTGTGTGGGCCACTGTTACTATTCCTCATACTCGGGGTTAGAGGTTTGTTCAGACACCCTAGCATGTGTGACTTTGACTTTTGCATGGTCTAACACCACTCCCATTTGCATCAGAAAGTCTAAATATCTAGTTCCTCTCATTGAGTCTTCTCAGCCTGAAGGTGCCTATGATTGCTTCTAAAAAATGAAATGGACCTCTACAGAGGAAATAGGCCCCAGATGTGCATGAAATCATGGTGAATGGTGAAAAGTCGACATCCTGCTTCTATTTAGACCCCATTGGCTCTCAGTGGGAGGGTTTGGGTTCCCTTCGTGGCCTACAATGGCCTATAGGACCCAGTTTGTGGTTATGATCTGGATCTTATAAGTGACCATGGCAAATTTCACAGATTTTTTAAAAGAACAGCTAATTGATCTACAATTATAAAATTTGCAAGTAAATCCATAGCCTCAATAATGAATCCTTAAATTTTTGGTTTGACTAGAATTTAAACTTTGAGATTAATAACATTAACTTTTTTTTTTCGTTACATAGTTATTTGATTACAGATCAGATGTATAAAAGCTGTTAGAGTAGATGAACTTAAAGCATTTTTTTGTAGGTCATAGTTGACATTAAGGTAAAGATTGCTCTCCCAGATCAGCTTGTGCAGACATCTTCACTCCCCAGAGCGAGAGTCGAGGTGTTGTCTTTCACAGAGATTCCTAGCCAGCAGTGAAGTCGAGGATTTATGCCCCCGATTAACTGCTTTTCTAATAAATCTCAGGTATGGACCCTGCAGCGTACCCCAGTCAGAGGGGTGGAGGTTTTTACAGCAAATGAAAATGAAGCAAATGTGTATATATATATATATATATATATATATATATATATATATATATATATATATATATATATATATATATATATATATGCATTTGTCAGGACTTTACCTCCCTCTCATATAAAACACAAGACCAACATTGTTAAAATTAGTGTTTTCAGTTTATGTAATATCTTTTGAGCATTTAACCTGTACAGTGGATTAACCTTAGGGTAAAAAATGCACACATACTCTGTTTTCTGGCCATATTTAAAATCCATCCTTTTTGGTTTTAGGTTAGTTTTAGTGTCTTTATTTTTATTTATTTTTTACGTGTTTTAAAGTTATCATTTCTGTTAGTTTAAGCTTTTTTGCAGATACATGCATTTTAGGTTTTAATTGATCAAAATTCATGTTCAAATGATCATTTCCACTTCCTTTTTGCTTCCTCAATTCAAATTTAGTCAGACTTTAGAAGACCAATTTTCACTATTAATTAATTATTAACTATAACTTTTGCCTCAATAAACCTCTACTTTACTGCTTATTAATAATTAGTGAGGTAGCAGCTAAGTTTAGGTTTGGGTCGGATTAAGGGATCTAGAATATGCTCATGGAATAAAGCATTAATATGTGCTTTTATAAGTACTAATAAACAGCCAATATGCTAGTAGTATGCATGTTCAAAAAGTGTAACTAATTTAGGAATTAATTTTAAATATATAATAGCATCTCTTGAGCAACTAGACCATCACAGTAAAATAAACAAAGGATGCACAGATATAATTAGCAAAAATACAGTGATTACAGATAGTCTCACCAAAACATTATAATATACAGTAAAATAATTAATAAAAAAAGTATAAATGACTTTTTAATGTTGGAAAACAGTTATCTGTTTGTAATTTAAACCTAGTTTGACTATAGCAGATAATTCTAAAAAATATGAAATTGGATTGTTAATTTAAACCGAAACATACCTGCATATCCATGTTTCTTCTTCAGCTTGAATGGATTTGTGTCCTAGCCTCATCCTTGTGTGTGTTGTTGGAGCTTTCTGATTTGATCTCTGATTTATTATTGTGTATTATTTTAAAACAGCTATTCATGCAATGTGACGAAAGGTGCTTCTCAAACAGTTCTTCTTTTCTTTTCTTTGTCCTCTGTTTTCCTCACTATGGTGATGTCAGTGAGCCTTAGCGAGTGCGGGCCGTCTGTCAACATTACCTTCATTGTGGTGTGAAAGCAGGTTGGCAGGAGGACTTGAAGACGGATGGCGCGGTGTTCATCGTGCCATTCTTTTAAACAAACGTCGGGGAGTGAGAAATGCAGACAGAAACACACGGATTAAACTGATTTCAATTGGTCCTTTCAGCCGTCATGGCTCACTTAAGACAAGAGTGGCTTTAGATCAGCTGGAAGGAGTGGGACAGTGAGCATGTCGTTTCTTGCTGCTTTTCCCCCTCACCTGGCCTTCAGTCTGTGCTATCACATCCTCTTCTGATAGCAGTGTGCTGAGCTAGCAAAACTGATGGATTTATGGATGCAAAGGGGGAAAAATCTGCTCCACGTGGTTAGTTTTTGCTCGTTTGGCTGTTTTTAGTTGTTTTTTTAGTTTTCAGCATCCCATGCATACCCTCTGCTATCATTTTAGATACAGGCGTCGGCTAGATCAAGTTACCAGGAGATAGCAAGAATGGATTCACAAAAGATTTGGAAACGCTATGATTTTCCTGACATTCAGTTCTGTTAGTGGTTTATGGAACATCTGCATTGTTCCACAGATGTGGACAGAATACTGTAATAAAATATGCAATAAAAACATGAGAGGTGTTGTCATTCTCTCTCAGCTGTACATGAGAATCAGCACTCAAAGCGTGATTCAATATTTCCCGTCTGTGTAAATGTATACAGGAGTATAGATCATGTGCTCATGACACACCTCACAGAAAAACTGAATCCAAATAGTTCACCTCAAAATGAAAACCATTTCTCACCTCCATGTCAGTCCAAACCTGTGTGATTTTTTTCTTTCTTCTTTGTTCTTCTCATTCAAAAGTTTGAGGTTTGAAAAAAGTAACACTTTTATTCAGCAAGAATTCATTAAAATAACCAAAAGTGACAGTAAAGACGTTTACAGTGTAATGTTAGAAAAGATTTCTGTTTCAAACGAACACTGCTTTCTACTCATCAAAGAATCCTAAAAAAACAAAACGTTTTTTTTTTTTTCAGCAAGTCTGCTTGTTAGAATGATTTCTGAAGATCATGTGAAACTGAAGACTGGAGTAATGATGCTGAAAAAACAGCTTTCTGTCACAGGAATAAATTACATTTTACAATATATTCAAATAGTAAACAGCTATTTTACATTGTAATAATATTTTGCAATATTATTGTTTTTTACTGTATTTTTGATCAAATTAATGCAGCCTTGGTGAGCAGAAGAGACTTCTTTTAAAAGGATTCAAAACTCTTACAAACTCCAAACCTTTGAACAGTAGCATATATTCTGTGTAACTAAGCAATAATAAGCATTATAAACATCCTTTGAATTTTGCACTGACATCCACCCTCGTTCCCACTGGCACGTGAACTGTCAACTGTTTTTGCAGTACTGAAATTTTATTGCTCCAGTTCTCATTCATTTTTATTGTATGGAAAGGTTTGACAGAATCTCAAGAATCACAAAATCTCAACATTTATGAACTATTCCTTTAAAGCAAAGTTCAGACTCCACGATTTTAGCCCAGTTTTTGGCTCGCCGACAGGTTTTGAGAAATCGCTGACAAATGCCCGAAATCACAGGCAAATTGGTGCTCGTCCACGCAAGTGACAATCACATAGTGTGAATGAGCAAAGACGCGATCTGAGAGAATTGCCAATGACCGTGATATATTAGGCATGTTAAATATCTGGACTTGTCAGTGATTCAAAATCATGCTTTGTGAAAAGTGTTCTGACTGAAAACTACATCAGCGATACAGAGCAGCGGGTTATGGACCATAATATCAGCAAGCATGGCTTCATTTCAGAAAAAGGCTTTCTTCTCGGTCTATTTGGACCCAAGAAATGGAAGAAAAATTAGTAGAAATTTGGCAGGGGTACCTGTGTCTGTTTGAGGTTTCATCTGAGCTATCCCAGTCTCACATGAAAACTCCGGTCTTGCACGTGTGATATCTCGTTGTTTCCTTGTCACATCTCGTGTCTGTTTGGTTGTGAAATGTAGTTTGCATGCCAGACAGAGTTGTCTTCGATTCTTAATATTGTAAAGCCATGCAGTGTGAAACCTGTTGCCAATCCATCGTGCAGTGTTAACACAGCAGTGACTGAGTGCTTAAGAGACATCACAGAGTTGCTAGACACATTAAATTCAAACTTGCAGAACTTGAAATCTGACACATAATTATTTAATTTCTGAAAAATGTTAAAAGCGAGGAGCTGGTTAAACTTTGGTTATCTTTAGAGCAAGCACTAAGCGTGCAAACAGCAAATCTTAGAGAGATGAGGAGAGAAGGCCTTTGGTGCGGCGGTGAGCTCAGCCTCGAGACGTGTGGCCAACAGAGCCGTCAGGGAAGTGGAGCAGACGCAGAGATAATGACCAGCCAGACTCCATCTCTCTCTCGTCTTAACTCTTTGACAGTCTTTATCCAAGTGTCTTCTGCATGAACCGTTCGGACTCCCCCGAGATCACCGGCTTCTGTAAGTATGTGCTAACTACAGTGTTTCCTGCACTACGGTAAAAGAAATGCGAGCTGGAGTTATGGAGTTATTTCTTTTCCAGAAATGTGAGCTGGAGTTATGATGAGGTATCGCATGTATCGTGAAACAAAGCCATGACGTGACTTTCTGTTGCATGTTACTGTCTCTATTGTCTTTACTAGCTGCACTCGAAAACTAACATATGATGTGAGCAGTGTAGAGTGTTTCAGACTGCAGTGAATCTCATCAGGTAATTCTAGTAGTGAATTAGTAAAAAGAAATTCAGAATTAACCAAGATTTGTTTATGTAAAAAAAATAAACACACACACATTTAGAACAGAGTTCAAGGAAATGTTGAAATGTTTCTGTTGTTTCCTAAATTAAGGAACTGGAAGCACTCAGTCATACCAGCATCCGTATGATAACAAAAAGTGAACTTTATGTGCTACTACTCTTCTCTTTTATTACATATTAAATAAATGAATAATTCCTTAATTCCATTATGTGCAATTGTCTGTTATGGAGATAAAGCTTTTAATTAATTTTGTTTAAATTATTTTTATTTGATATATATATATATAATTTTGTCCTTCAATGTGGTTTATTAATAAATAAATAAAATATTTTTTCTTTTTTTCTTTTAT
The DNA here is from genome assembly GCF_003368295.1 of Carassius auratus. Classification (NCBI taxonomy): domain Eukaryota; kingdom Metazoa; phylum Chordata; class Actinopteri; order Cypriniformes; family Cyprinidae; genus Carassius; species Carassius auratus. The sequence goes on from NC_039255.1 coordinate 3,594,864, forward strand.
TAATTTTATTTAATTGGCTGATGATCAATAACAAAGTTTTTTTATGACTTATTTTGTGTGTGTGTGTGTGTGTGTCATAAAAAATACTATTTATATGTTTTATCCTGTAAGATGTTTTTTTAATCTTTCTTTCTTTCTCTCACTTTTTGAACTGTTTCTCTTATTTTAAGTTTGGCTTATTGAATGTATCATCTGTTTGTTCTGGTTACTTCCTGGATTCCCCAATAATGGAAGTTGCATCTTTGCAAAATCTCTTTACAGGCTCTTGCATGTACCAGCAGCCAAGATTCCTTTCCAGAGCATGATCGGAAGCTGCACATTTAAAGGCTTCAGAGTGTGACGTTTAACTTAAGCATATCCGAATATCAGTAGCACATCCTTTACTCTAAAGGGGTCATATTCTGCACTTTTGTAGCATTTTATTCCTTTCCCCTGAAGACCATTGTGAAGTTTCTTGCACCAGAAAAGTTGTGATCTAGCATTAGACTGTTTTTGCTACTGTACCTTTAAGAAATTTCTGTAAAAGACCATTATGCTTGACTAACCTCTGCTTACCTTCACAGCTCTTTTTTTTTACAATCAAAACAGAAAGTTTTTTGTTTTGTACTCATGTAGAATTACTTTACTTTTGTGTTTGTGCATGCTGTAATTCCATGCTTTTTTTATGCATTAGTGGAGCTTGCGTTTCTCTTTTCTTTTATACATGTGCACACATCAGTCAGTAGGCTCAAAAATTCAGATTCTCTTGCATTGCTCAGTGAGGCCTTTAAATCCAGTGACCCTCGCTTGCTTGTCATCGGTCTGCTCTGAATAAGTCACCTCACTCTTTAGGGCTCTTCATATAGTCCGCTGATGACAGAGTGATGAACACGAGTGTGAAAACCTTTCCCTCATGAGTACTCACCCAACATTAGCCATCCCACAAAATGCCTTTTATTTACACGTTCCTCAGGGTCCCTCGTTACAGTGTCGTCCGTCTTGTAAAAACAGGACACATAGTTTCCACTGCAGGATAATGACAGACGAATCCTGTCAGTAATGGTGGGACTTTAACAAGGCTGCTTCTCGTTTGACCAAATGCTGAACTAAACCCACATAATCAGTGTGGCTTTAGCGTGCGTGTCCGTATGTGCAGCGTGTCACTGAACTTTAGCGTTTGAAGCGATGCAGATATCTGCGCTGAGGCATTTGCTTATTTACACTGCGGTCACAATGGTGTGTGTGTGTGTGTGTGTGTGTGTGTTTGGCTCTGTATGACTATCTGCAGCCTCCTAAGACACACGCAACTCAAGGCCCAGGAAGCCATGTGCTTTACTCCTTTTCTCTCTCCTGGTTTTACAGAAAATATACAGTATTTGACACACCAGGACCCTGACCAAGCACTTTCACTTGTTTTTGCATTTATAGGGTCAGTACCGGCCTTCAGACCTCCTGTGCCCTGAAACCTACACTTGGGTGTCCATCGAGAGATGCATCCCCCGCCTCGAGATCTCTGCCTACTCTCGTCTCAATGAGAACACCCATGAAGGTGAGCCTTCAATCATTTTAAAACCCATGACCTAGCAAATACACTGACATGGTGCATTAAATGAAAAGGTTCAAGTCACTCTTCGCACCCAGAATATTTTTGTTAAAAATATGTAACTTTTTTTACATATTAAGGTTTTGCACTTTTTGCACTTTTAATGACAGCTAATGACAGCTAAGCACATTTTCTCAGCTAACTGTCAGAACTGTGATTCATCCATTGCTTTACTTTTGAAGGTCTCTTCACTCATTTGTTTTAAAAAAAATTTATTAAAAACTATTTCATTAAAAACTGCATATAGGTAATCCAATAAATACCAACATCTATTGTTTATTTGTATTTATGTAAATGTATTTTTTTTAAAGATAAGATTTTTAAGTAATAAAATGTTTTATTATTAACTTTATTATTATTAAAATAATTATAAATAACAATTATAATTAATTAATAATTTACATATTGAAATATTGTGAGATTCATCCACTAGCTCACCTTTTCTACTGCGCATGTTCAGAAAGATCCTGTAAATACTCAGAGACATTGGCGGCTCTTGTCTTCTCCAGAGCCACTCTGACAGGACCTCCCGAGAAAGTTCAGCCAACCTTCGCCTAACACAGCTCACTGGGCTTATCAAATGCAGTCTGTTTAGTGTCAAAATTACAGCAGGTTACTGGACCCCGGGTAGGGCAGCATGATTCTCGCTGAAATGTAAATCATGATTATTCTCCATGGGAACTGACATCACGATTCTCTCAGACGATTCTTAAAATGAACAAAATTGTAACCCATTAGGTCAAGTAGTGGTAACTACCGGCTGGAGCAGTAGGCGTGGTGAAATATAGGGGGTGTGGATAAAGGTCTTTCTTATTGGTTAGCTATTTCACTTCATATAGATCTTGCACTGATTCCATCCACTGATTCAATGCATCATTCCATCCACAGATGAAGGTAAATGCGCATGCTCAGTTGCATGCACGTGAATCACCATCATTTAGAAATCAGACCATCTTTTATGTTTGAATCCAGATCATGATTTTTATTTTTTATTTTTTGAGTTAAATCTGATTGAAATCAATCACCGCAAGTGAGTTTCGGGAACCACTCCATTTGACCACATCATGAACCTTTAATATCAGACTTACTAATCAGTTTGACACAGTGATGGAGTTGGTAGGAAAATCAATATGTAACAACATTTCCCATGACTGTAATTACGCAATATCAGCTTAATATCGGTAGCCATTTGGCAAACTCGCTCCTTGGATGCTATTTGGTTGGAGCTCAATTTGTAAACCGTCAACTGTGTTTATAGTTCTCCGTTCTGCATTGGTCCTTTGAAGCATGTGTGGAAATAACAGGACTGGATCCAGGCATGGAGCGTATCCAGGATTCTGCTGTGGAAGGTCAAGCGGGGTCAGTGTTGTGGTCACGGCCCAGAACTGTGGGTTTGATGACAATGATAATAATAATAAATATAATAATGTTAGTACTGACAAGCAGACGCCATGGCTGGACCAAAGAGGGAGGGAGAGCGCTTGTGCTCTTCTTCTTCTTTTTTTTTGTACACTATAGGAGTCAAAAGTTCAGACACACCTTCTCAGTGTTTATTATTACTGTTTTTCACTTTTTTGAATAATAGTAAAGTCATGCAAACAATGTAATAACACAAATGGTATGACACAAGTATGAAATGATGCAGCGACCAAAAGAATACTTCTTATTTGAACTACAACTTCATGAAAATGCATCCTGAAAGAGTACTATGCATGCTGGACATTTGTTGATGGTGTTTTTTTTTTTTTTCAATGATCTGCTCCAACTCCAACATCCATTTAAAATATAGGTTTATATATGTTTAAGAATGATCTGTAAACTATCAAAGGTGATCATTTGTTTTAATATCATTCAATTAAAGCACACAGGCCAACAAATACAAACATATTACAAATACAAATATGTATATATTACAACAAATACAAATATGTATATATTACAATAATACTAATTGTGCTTCATTTAATTATGTATTATTATTATTATCATTATTAATGTTCTGTTTTTTAGACTAAAATTAGCATACATTTCACCTTGACTGTTTGTAATTAATAGAAATAATAATAATTAATTAAAAGTATTATTGTTGTTCTTATTAATTTTATTTCTATTCTTTTTTTTATTTATATAATCTATTCTAAAATTGGATTTATGTTCTGTAAGTGAAAAGTATATTTTTTTCTTTTTAATTTCACACTGCAAATACTCAAAGTCGTTTGCAGTTCTTCGCTTATATTATTCTATTGTCTCCAACATCAATTTGAAATATATATATTTTTTACAAATATTTGAACATATGATTGATCTTAAGATTTTTAAGATCACAAGACACAATTTCAGTTAAGTGTGTCCAGATTTTTTGTTTGGTAGTATGTGTACTGTAGATATATCTGTCTAGAGTTAACTCTTTTATAGTGTTTAATCAAAATGTTTTGGTCACGAGAAGTTGCCGTCAGAGAGATTGAAAAATGAGCAGTTTAATGCATTTCATGAAAGATTACAAAGGTATTTTTTACTTTTATAGTAAATAGATTAAGTAAGAACTAACGTATATACTATGTTAAGTGCCTCATGATCAAGTCTATAAAACTCAGAAATTATTTTCTCAGAATCTCAGAAACAGCGGCCATTCAAAGCTCTGGACATTCTGTGTTCATGTGACAGATTTGTTTGTGAAATATTTGATTATATGTTTAAATCAGTTACACAAAATTCCTCAGATTTCCCCCAAATGAAATTTGTGTAAAAATGCCATCTAGGTCTGCTTATGACAGACAGTGTTATTGAATTTAAATGCGTGTCTGACTTGAAGCACAGAAAGTCTTTGCTGGAGTGCTTCTGTGCCGTTCTTATGTAATCTGAGAGTTGTGTGTGTTACCCAGTGTAATCAGGACGTGCCACAGCAGAGGTGTAGGGGTGTGTGTGCTCTCCTGACACAAAGATCTGTTTTCTAGAGGGTTTCTAGAGACATTTCTGTTATTCTTTCAACATTGTGAATTCATATTTATACTGGATGATACAGGCGGAGGCTGAAGGCAGCATTGCCTTTGGGACGCCATCCTGGACACACCACAATGCAGTTATTTTTCCTTCTCATTGTGATCTTTATCCATCTATACCCTCATGTCTGTTTTATGTCAGACATCCCCTCTGAACATAATGTTAAAGCTGACCTAAAAAATGAACAATCTGGCATCATTTACTCACCCTGATGTTGCTCCAAACTTGTATGCTGTTATTTTTCCTTCATTGAGCTCATAAACACAAACAATTTTACATATACACTACCATTCAAAGGTTTGTGGTAAATGTTTTCAAAAAAAAGTATTTTATGCTCTGCTAAGCTGCAGTTATTTTATCAAAATACAGTAAAAAACTATAAAATATTGTGAAATATTATTACTATGTTTTTGGTGAAACCGTGATAAAGAAAATTTGGGTTTCGAAATATAAATTTAAAAGAACAGCATTTGTTTGAAATAGAAATATTTATAAAAAAATATATAAAATCTCACCCATTTTATCATGGCGTTTAGTACACTTTCCTTGTCATCAGGTTCATCTGTCTTCACATTTGACCCTGTCAGCCCTGTAAACACACTGGGGCAAGCGTGATTGTGCCTGTACTTCTCTTGTGTGTAAATATTTAAGTTAGAGCTGATCGTTTGGACGTTAAATGGAGCGCTCTGGAACAGGGTTGAGGTAAGGGTCAAGAAAGATTAAGCTCACGGTCAGCAGATCCTCACAGAGATTTTTGAACTCGTATCTGAAGCTGTTGATGAAGAGGGTGACAAAGCGATGATCCTCATGGAAGTGTCATGTATGGTAGAAATCAAATTTGTCAGCTAAATACGGTGTTACAGAGTTTACTAAGCACTCACAGAACAACAAGTGTCCAAGTAATATGTCCTTATTTAAAGTCAGATGTTGCATGAAGCATCAAAACTGCAGCCAATCAGGCCTTAAAAGAAGTAGACACCATATTTTATTTGACATAAATAGGACAGTCTATTCAGAAGATTGAACTGCCTTCCAAAGTACAATCTGATTTTCACAACATATGTGTCAATTTAATCATGGCGTCTAACATGACCAAGTAACACAAGGCAGAATTTGGGACCATTGAGATTCATTGTAGGAAGGGCTCTTAAATCGAGCAACCAATCAAATATTGCTTGTCACTTGTCGTAGTCTGGGTGGTTCAGACAAAACCAAGATGAACATAGAATTTAGTCAGACAGAGAGATAAAGAGACATCTCTCTCTCTTTTTAAGTCAAAACTGCGTAGGGTATGTATAGGAAATATTCTACAGTCTATAATTTTTTTTTAAATGATTCCAATAAGAATAACCTCATTGTAATCTTCATGGCTTCCCAACACATTTCATGCTGGTTTGATTGCAGAGCTTGGGAGGCCCTTGGTCTTGTTTGACCTACCTCTGTGCTGACTGGCACCCAGACGCGGGCCTTCATTTCCCCAGTGTTTTGAAATCGTTCTTGTGGTGCCTCCAGTCCTACATGACCTGTTGTTCTTGGCCAGACAGACCAACTATTTCAGGCCTGTTTCTCAGCAGAGCTCAAGGCCAGCGGTCTGATGGTTGGCCACAAGGTCGATGTTTGGATTCTGTAGAAGCCACATCGGAGCCACATTAGGAATCTAATGTAGAAATGGCTGTTATAAACTCTGTGCACTCTTTCTAAAACTGTGAAGAATGTTTAATTAATCACTGAGGTCATTTCAAGGATAAGGATAAGGTTGCTCATAGCTCTCAAAGAGATAATTGACCCAAAAATAAAATTGTGCTCACTCAAACCTGTATCACTTAAACACGTAAGCATCTTACTCAAAAAGTTATTTGATTATTACGCCAGAATGAGAGTATAGTTCCTAGCCATATCAGCCTAGAGAATCACAACTTTTCATTTTCCGTCAGTCTTAGGACACGATGTAACTAAAGAAGAGTCAAGTTTTAGATAGGAAAAATATAGAAATTCTTTGGTCATTTTTGAAAAAAGATGCTAACGGTCTAATCAGATTCAATGATCTATGCTAAGCTAAGCTAAAAGTGCTACCACCAGACCCAGAGATCGGCTGAGAACTGATTCAAAAACGGTAAAACTCAACTGTTTAACTCTAGGAGAGTTGGAAAATTATGCTTTTATGCCTATTACCTTAAATAGTGGAGTCTTCCTTTCATTTTTTATTATCATCTACACAAAGCAGTGTGAATCTAACCCAAAACCACACAGTTTGTGGATCATATTAGTTTTTCTTGTTTTAGCTGATATGTGATATAGTACTGGTGGTCTATCTGACATAATGTCTTTGTCCTGATCTAACAAATCTTTCATCCTCTGCAGTCCTCAAGCAACACCTGATTGACTCAATTTTGTGTGAGTTCAGAGTTGAAAGAAAACCATTCTGTCAGGGGCCTCTGTGATTGGAGGAGAACAGTAGGGAGTCAGGGCAGAGGATGAAGGTATCTGCAGAGTATGTTTACTCACATACTGTTTGAACTCTTCATTCGTGGGGTTAGTGCGTGATAAGGTCTGGATCTGTCTATCAAGAGCTTATGTGGAGAGACAAGATTATCATACTGACCTTATGAGCTTCTCCTGACCGTCAGGAATAGGTCATGTCATGTCAATAATTGTATTTATGTGATGAGTACTGAGTAAAACTATTGATTTTATTTGACTTATTTGGCTTCGTTTACACTGCTCTGATTTGTTTTTCAAATTTAATCTTCAGGATTGACAGTTTAGGGTGAACCTACAGCACCACAGAAACATAAACTATAATTCATCTGATTTGTGAGTTTTTGGAGAAAAATAAACATTTTTGAATCAGTCTTAACAAATGACTTGCTGTGCCTGTCAGAGCGGTTGCTGAATTAATGTTACTCGCTTGGTGAATGGATATTTATATCATAATGTGTAGTTAGGGTTACAATGCTGGCCAAAATTTTTGGAATATTCAAGATTTTTCAGTGAATTTGAAAGAGGTCACCATGGCTGCATGTACAGCAGTTGGACTGTTTTCAACAGTGATGAGTGATCATAATCAGAAATGTTTCTTGAGCAGCAAATTTTATTTTAAAAATGGTGCGCAAAAGAGACTTCTTTATATACTCTTGACCAGTAGTGTACATAAGCACAGAAAAGTTCCAATAATTATTTTTTATGTCTTTGAGGAGCGTGCCGGGGTGTCAAAAACCTCTTTGGTCAGAGAAAGTCTGATTAATAACCTTTGACCCCGGGACAGTTCTTGCTCCGAAGATTGCTGGTGAACCTTAGGCACACCTGATTGAGATTTGAGAAAGCCTGATGCCGCTTGATGGAAGTGTTAATCGAGTTAGAGGATGGATTAATGGAGTAAGAACAGGTTGGTGGAAGGTGTGTCAGTGTTTATAGACGGTACAGAGCGGATGTTTGGATTGTCTGAATGAAAAGAGCTCATCTGTTGTGACTGCTTCTGTACAGTGTTTTGTCGTGCTTAATTGAGCAGCTAAAAGCTTTTATTATGAACTGTTTATTGCTGTTTGTTATCTCAACACCGTTCTTTTAGTTTTTTCTCTTGCTCATTAAATGAGTAAATATCTTTTGCATTTGCTGAATATGATGTACACAAGTGTACAGAAGCAGATTATTGTTTACCCTAGAGGACCATTTGTGCTGATTTAGAATTTGGGCTGGACTTGAATTTTAAACTCCTAGCTTGGAGATTTAATTCCAGGAACTACTGTTTGCAAGCAAAAAAAATTAAAAATAAAGTGCCAGTGGACGAATAAATGAAGTATTTGCAGTATAAAAATATAAAGTAAGCGTTTGTTCTCCTCTAACAGGGTGAGTAAAGAACCTTACTGGGACAGAAACTGAGTATTGAGCGCCTGAAGGGGTTTTCCAGGGAATGTTTTTCATCTTTTTGAGTGGAAATAATAAAGCTCTCAGTGTTTAGTTTGGGGGTGTAGGCAGGGGCTTCATACGGTTATGAGAGAACGTCCAGACCTTGCTGTTCACGGGTCTCGTCTGCTCTTCATTTATCATAATTTATTGGATGTAATGTGATGGACTGCCAGCTACCTCTCTTTTTCCTTTCTTCGTTTTTTTTTTTCCCCTCGCGCGCACTCTTTTGCTGTCTGTCTTCCTCGCACTCTATTTCTCCAGCTCTATCTGTCTGCGCGCTGCTATCATATTACAGTCTGGAGTAGCTAGCACCTTTCTCCATTACAGACAAGGATCAGATCTAATCAAATACAGAACATACAGATCTGAACATTTATGAAGGCATCTTTAATTCTTGTGACCCAACTAGTATAAGGACATTTTTTAATTAACGCAAATTTCTATGACATTTATATGAAAGAAAGCCTGTTTCACAGATTAAGTTTGAAGACAACAATAGATGTACTATTCGAAATGAAGATGAAATATCAAAAATATGTTTGCAGGTGTTATTTGATTTTATATATTGCATATAATGCAATGAAGTTCAGACATTTATTTAGGCATTGCACAAATGTTCACAGTGAATCTAATCCACCTTGTTTCCATTTTATTTTATTTTCCCTAACTTCTCTGCTTAAAGGAACATCTTAAGACCAGGATGGATTTCCAGACTAGTTCAGGCTGGTTTTTGTTGCTGAAATACTGTGATGCTGCTCAAATGGCATGATCTGGAATAACACAACATACTGTATGCTGGTCTTCTCAACAGTGTTGAGAAAACAGAGAGTTTTTTTTTGTATTAAAATGAGAGAACAGTGTGGGTACTATAGTTGTGATCAAGTTTTACATTTCATTTCTCTTTTCCACCCCCCAGTCTCCCCTTTCCTCATTCCCTGAATCTCCCACAAAACCCGAAGCCAAGTTTAAACAGTGTCTGTGTGGTGGATGAGTTTTACTGGTTATATTACAGGGAAACGGTGAAAATTAAACCATACCCCCTGTGTGTGTGAAATGATGAGGGCTAATTTACATTACCCAGCATCCCCATGAAATCTCTGTCAGCTGGCTTCCAGATGAGGCACTTCACAGAGCCATGAGCTGGTGTCAGATCTGTTCATAACAATCATAACTTTCACAAAAAAAAAAAAAAAAAATTCTTAGCAATATATTGTTCCTCATTGGTCACTCTTAGCCTGGAGTTTTGCAGTGTTTATTTTCCCTTATGTTCTTCCAGCTTTATTTAAGGCTGGTGGCCTGTAGTTTGTGTATTTCTGTCAGTTTGTGCATTGTTACATTATTTTCCCAGTGCTTTATGCCAAAATAATTGTGCATACTTTGTTGCATTTCTAAGTATTTTAGTATGTTCTTTAGCTTTATTAACAGTGTTTCATGCACAGGGCTGTGCACCATTCAAGATTGAATTAACAATGCCTTTTAAATCAAAATTTGAATTGAGGTGGCAAACAAGATACTGAATTGCAATTTGAATTTAAGGAAAGTAGAATTCCAAATAATTGCAACATTCTAAATTGTCCAATTTTTTTTTACATTTGAACTTCATGTTGGAATCCAGCTTCCTCCATTTGCAATTCCACATTTTGAATGTCAAAATGATTTCAACTTTTCAAAAACATAATAAAGTGTGAATGTTAACTTGACAAAGCCTTGTTTCGTAGTGCCGTTGCTCAGTGCTACTATGTGAGTTGATTTGACGTTGTAATTCTTCATTTGGGTTAGTCAGCCAGGGCTAGTGGTTTATTCTCCCCTGTTTAACCTCCTGCTGCCTTGGAGCACCATGTTCAAGCTTCCACAAATGACTGCTTTTTTCTTCTTTTTCTTTAACAACAATTCCTGTTTTAGCTCATGGGGGAAGGTGCTGGCTTCTTGACTGAATACGCAATGTGTGCCTGAATTTTGGCTTGCTGTAGTAATGCCCTAAAAACAAATGAGAAGTAACCAAGCTGTTCCTTCACTGAAAGAGTCATTGTTTCACATCTCTGGCTGTTCTGCTCTGAGATGCTGGTTTTGGAACAATTGAGGTCAAACTGTAGCAACCCTGACTGACCTTTTTCATCATCATACCTGGCTAATTGTGAGTCAGAATCTGCACCTGACCCTCATTTGAACCTTTGAGCTCAGATCACGTGCACTGATGTTTATCCTCCACCCAGTGACTTCATGTTGTTTCAGTCAAGGATTTCAAGTTGAAGTAGCCCTGTTAGATGGAGGGTCAAAGCTAAGGCATTGTGGTTGCTTACCTGGGTGTTTATTCTGCCTTTATAAGGTTTTCATTTTGAAGCATTTCATCGACACTACTGTTCAACGGTTTGAGGTTTGTTCGTTTCTCCTCTTCATTTATTGGTCAATCATGTGAACGAATGGTGTTTAACTTTCAGTGATCCTGCAGCACTTTAGTTTTTCAGCATTTGTCTTACTTTTCAGAATCGAATTGAGAATTGCATTTTAAGGTCCAATTCAGTTCCTGGATTTAAATTCAAATTGAAGTTGCACACAAGATGCAGACTTGCAATTTGATTTAGATTTTTAGGAAGATTTCTAATAATTGACACATTCTTAGAATTTCAGAATTGTAGTTTTTTAGGGTTTGTCTAACTCTTCTCTCTGTCCTTCTGTAGGTGATGCTTGTGCACTGAAGGAACTGGGCAGGGTGTTAGTGCTCCACAGGAGGACAGTGATGCCCTATGTGGCCTACGCCCGTAAGCGGAAGGGTTCGAACGACGAGAAGGAAGTGGAGCAGTACGCTAGTCTGGTGGGCCAGACGTGTGCAGAGAGAATCCTGCTCTACAGAGCCTAGAGCCCCTTCATACCTTACAACCCTCTGTCTGTCTTTCAAAACATGAAAGTGTTTGTCCTCTTGTACACTTGTCTGTTTATTGTCTTCCTGATTGTTTATTTGTCTTTTTTATGTCTTCTCCCCATCTGTGTGTACAGTTTTGTTATGCTGTGCGGTGTCGTAATCTCTTTGAACTCTACTTTTAGATTTTCTGGCCGGCAGCGCTTTGTAATAATCACACTCGCACACATGCAACACGCAGCCACGAACATGTTATCTCATAGTGTATCCCAAAATATTACCCATTTACAAGTCACCAATCACATTTTAACTAGCTATATAACAAGAAAGGATGTGCGATAGGGCAGATTCTCATTCTGAATCTGTTGGGTTGGGTATTTCTAGACTGTCGTGACCCTGAAACATTTGGCCTCTGATGACATGGATTACCGCTTTCCCAAAGTCTTAAATGTTCCCGATATTCTTGTTCTTCTAAAGTGACTAATTTTATCCAAAGCTATGATGTTGAGAGACTTTGCTGGAGGGTTGAATCAATCCATATTCCTGTGGAACAGATTTTTATTTTCTCACTTTGTCTTTCAGTTATAATAAGTAATAGCTTGAGTGCTTTTATTTTAATACTATTGCTTTCTTTCAAACTAAATAAAAAAATATAAGTGATCTGCTGGTGTGGTCTCAATTTGTAGCTGTAGGTGGGACTGGAAACAGCAGGTTTTTTGTGTTTGAGCATTCTCTGGGACAAACTCCAGTCCTCGTTCCTGTGCTTCGGTCAGATCTAAAGAGTAACGTGTGAATGCTGATGCAGACCGCTGACTCACTCGTGTCTGGCCGGGGACGGCGTGTTTTGTCAGAAGAACTGGCTCTGGTGAGAAGGGCTGGGTGGCCTTGGTGTTGAACCAAGAGCGAGAGCCAGCTGTCGATCCAGAGAACGTGCAAAATGAGTGTCACCTGACATCTGATGCAATTGATTGTGTCTTTGGATAGCCACATGAATAATGCTCAGTCTCAGCTTTTGATGCCCCATTTAAACAGGAATAGTTTGTTTGACTGACATTTAGCCACAGTTTTGTTTTTAAAGGTGGGTTAATTGAAAAAAAAAGTTGACATCAATTCAAAAGTATTGAGTTTAATTGAGTCTAAAATAACTGTTTTCTTTTTAAAATGTAGTTTATTTCTGTGATCAAAGCTGTATTTTCAGCATCATTACTTCAGTCTTCAGTATCACATGATTCTTCAGAAATAATGCTGATATGCTGATTTTCTTATTATCATTGTTAAAACAGGTGAGCTGCTTGGTATTTTTGTGGAAACTGCAATATAAACTGCAAACCAATTGCACACCATCCCACAACTCCAACCTCTTTATTAAGTTTGCAGATGACACGACTGTGGTGGGTCTCATTAGCAACAGAGATGAGACAAACTACAGGAGTGAGGTGAGCCGCCTGGCCGGGTGGTGCAGTGACAACAATCTGTCTCTGCACGTGGAGAAGACAAAGGAGATTGTTGGAGACTTCAGGAGAACACACACTCAGCACGTTCCTCTGACCATCAACGGTGCGACTGTGGAGAGAGTGAGCAGAACCAAGTTCCTGGGTGTGCACATCACAGAGGACCTCTCCTGGACTGAAAACACTGCAGCACTGGCCAAGAAATCACAACAGCGTCTCTACTTCCTACGCAAACTGAGAAGAGCCAGAGCCCCACCCCCCATCTTGTACACCATGTACATGTATCATTGTGTGGTATGGCGCCTGCAACGCGTCCTGCCGAAAGACTCTGCAACGCATAGTGAGAGCAGCTGAGAGCACCCTCGCTCCAGGACATTTATGCAACCCGTCTCACCCGAAAAGCCCTCTGCATCACAGTTGATACTACCCACCCATCACACAGCTTCTTCAGCCTGATGCCATCAGGGAGGAGACTGCGAAGTCTCCAAGGCCAGAACCAGCAGACCACCAGGCTGTCAGGAAGCTTTACACACTCCCGAACTTGCCCCCCGTCCCTCTTCTGCCCCAGGCACCACTGAATTATTGACTCCCCACATCCCACATCCCCAGACCCCCCCCCCCACACACACACACACTAATATACGATTACATGCACCAGTCACTTTGTGCAGCATTGGTCTGCTCACTACCTCATTCACAACGGAACTAACATCATTCTACTACCTCATCAGTCAGTTAAATAAAATAACTGCTCTTGAGCTCTTTGTCAATTTATCAGACTGAATAAGCTTCTTTTTTGCACTAAAAATCTTTTATCTGCACTGTTGTTCACTTCACTGATTTGCACTCTATCTGCCATGTGCCTTGCGCTGCTTTATTTAACCTTATTTTTAATTTTATTACGTCCTTATTGTGTAGTTGTTTCTTATATTTTATATTTGATCTACATTTTTAGCCTCTACTGTTAATGTTATCTGTGTGCACCGGGGGTCTGAGAGTAACGCAATTTCGATTCTCTGTATGTATGTACTGTACATGTGGAAGAATTGACAATAAAGCAGACTTGACTTGCCTTGATATATTTTTTGGATCATTTGAAGGTTTGAAAGAATTACTTTGCTGAATAAAAGCATTAATTTCTTTCTTTTTTTAAAAAAAAAAGGTAGTACTACAGGTCAATGTTTTTGGTGGTGGTTGAGGAGATTACCCTCTTCTATGTAAAGCGCTTAGAGAGCCTAGAAAAGTGCAATATAAATGAAAGGAATTATTATTATTATTATTAATGTTTTTGTTAATTTTATCTTTGTCTGATTCACTCTTGTGAACTTTGGTGAATCCAGTGATTAGTTCTTCAAATGTGTTTGTGTCTGGCCATGACTATCCTGTGCATTCTGGCTTCTGGAAGTCACACAAGTTGAAAACATTTAAATCACATTAAAGCTGGTTAGAGGAAGCAAATGTCATTTTTGCACGCGGTATACACTGGATGTTTGGGATCGTTTTGTCTGAGACTGCACGTCTCTTGTATTCTTCTTTTGTAACATTTCTCTTTCTCTCTTAGTCTCTCAGGCCTCTGTTGGCGCTGCCACATGGTGTTAGTGTCTCTGTGCTGTGCCAGCAGAGCTCTGGAGCCAGCACTGTAAAAACACCAGGCATCATTTTACTATTTAAAAAAAAATTGGCCATGGTGTGTTTAGAGGGCTGTGAGCCGCAAGCTATTTGTGTAAACCGATCAAATGATTTAGTTTGTCCTGATTTAGTGTCCCCATCAGCACTGTGATATGCTCCTCAGTCACATTAGTGTTATCGTCTCATTAACTGATCACCATTTAACGGTTTTAAATTCATAAATATAGCTGAAGTGCTTAAAGGAACAGTTCACCTAAAAATAATTTACTAATTTTCAGGCCATCCAAGATGTAGATGAGGTCGTTTCTTCATGGGAACAGATTTGGAGAAATGTCGGTATCAAAGGTATAAGTTTGCATGTTTCGGATTGCATCCAAGATCATCTCCAACAACTGTGCCCCATACCGAGGCTGCATTCTTCAAAATCCGTTTTACCATCCTATTTCAGTAGAGGTAAACGCTCTAATGTTGTTTAAAGCAACACAAAATAATGGTAAATTCCCTCTATTACTCTGATAGCGTGCAGTTCGATTTGAAGAAATGTACTTGGATTTAGTAGCATTGAGTGGCGACTGCAGGACAGAAACACTGGTTGCTTTGTGGCGCTGGTGAAGAGTTTTCTCTGCTCTGAGACTTGAGTTTCCGCATGGATAGGCCACATGAACCGATGGGAAGCGAGGTAAACATGGAGTGAGATGTGAGGATCTAAAGTAACCTCTGGTAATGATTCTGCCGTCATCCCACTCAAATACTGGCATTGACTACAATGATTCAGTTTGTTTAGAAGACTGGAGTGTGGCGAAGTTAGCTTTCTGTTATTGAACAGGACCTTCTTGAATTTTTATTATTTTTTTTAAATAAGCAGCATTGTGTGTTTTGTACTTGAACAGTAAGCTGAACAGTTTAAGGAGCTGTTTAGGAATGTACTGTAATGTCATAGTTTTATGGACTCTATTATGATGCTAAAATCCATGATATTCTTCGCATTTCTATAATATGATATAATTGATGATATACAAATTAAATAAATAAATGTATGCATTTAGTAGACGCTTTTATCCAAAGTTACGTATAGTGCATTCAGGCTATAAATTTTTACCTATCATGTGTTCCCGGGGAATCAAACCCCCAACCTTTCACTTGATTATAATATGAATGTACTTAAACAGTATACTATATATTTTTTTACTTTCTGAAACAAACAAACAAAAAAATCACCATTGTTTCACCATTTGCACAAAACTATTACGCAGTACAACTGTTTTCAACATTGATGCTAAGAAATGTTTCTTTAACATCAAACAGCAGAAGAAAAAATATTGATTTCTGAAGGATCATGTGACACTGAAGACTAGAGTAAAGATACAGAAAATTCAGCTTCGCATCACAGGAATAAATAACATTTTAATATAGATTCAATTGTAATAATGTTTCACAACAATATTCATGTATTAACTGTAATAATCAAAGAAATGCAAATAAAAATGGAGGGCATAAGTGATTTCCTTCAAAAACATTTAAAAAATCTTGCCGACCTCAATCTTATGAACAGTGGTGTAATTTTTTAAGTCTTATGATGCCACCACAGTATATTTTCGTAAGGGTCAAATCTAATCAAATATCAGATCTTGAAATATTCCAGCATCAGAATAAACACGTGGCAAACAGGCACGTCTCCTGTAAACATGATCTCTCCTCTGGCCTCCTTTATCTGTCCATTCAGAGACGATTGTTTTTCCATCTCGACACGGGAGCTTCGTCTAAACACTCACAATACCCACCAGTGTGTGTTTGTGATACGTACGTGCTCTTTATACATGTTTGTTCTGGCACAGAAACAAGAAGGATGAAGACAGAAGGAGGGTGAGTGTTTCTTGTGTCCTGGCATGAGGGGTTAGTGTTCTAATTTTGTGGTTTTATTATTGTCTAAATGTTGTTTAATGTGCCTTTGACTTGTAAATAAAACACAGTGTTCTTTTGGATGCATGGGGTTTGGTTTGGCAGCCAGACAAGCTGCGTAGAGCTATCTGATATTGTAAACACTGTGTGTTTATATCACTCCGTCAACATGGTGATGATCGTGTGGAAGCTTTATGTAAATCACTGCTCAAGTTTGATTTGTTGAAACCATCCATGTGTTGTAGTTTCCTAACCTCTCTCTCTCTCTCTCTCTCTCTCTCTTTGTGTTTTTCATGGCACCGGATGGGCCCCAAGCGGAAGCGCAGTGGCCAGAAGATCTGAAGTGTATTGTGAACCGGGGCCCTGGATTAAGTGTACCAAGGCCTAAATGCAGGGCTTTTCTCTGAGGGATTAGGCCTGGGGTCCTTTCCTTTGCCTCTGTCAATAAAATTCATCTGCTCTGAAGCGTGATGCTTGTGTGAGTGTATGGGACACCACACAATCTCCTCAAAGCCTTAAAGTGCCCATATTATGCTTATTTAAAAGTTCAGGGGTTATTTTTTGGACTCTGCTATAATACTTTTACACGATTTAAAGTTCAAAAACATTTGTTTCTCATGATCTGAGCTCTTGCACGTCGGTTTTTGAGAGAAAAGGTGCATAAACTCAGATCAGTGAGGCCTACGATTAGCCACTTCCAAAAGAAAACAAAAAACCTGTGCTAACTGAAAGAAAACATTGAATCCAGTTTAGAGGTAGAGCAATTTTTTGTAGAGTGGTCCCTTTAGAACAGGAACACCACATATGTAACAAGTTGGGGGGGGGGGGGGGTCCTAAAATAGTGCAATCATTTTCCAATTATGATTATTATTTTTATTTATTTATTTATTTATTTGTATTTTTTATTCTTTTGGAAGTCTGACAGTTTTAGACAAACTAAAAAAAAAAAAAATCCTCTCTAGGTCAAAATGACCAGGTTAAAGAGATAATTCACCCAAAAAAGAAAATTCTGTCAACATTTACTCACCTACATGTTGTTCCAAACCTGTATGACTTTATTTTGTGGAAAAAAAGAAGATATTTTTGTACATACAGTGAAAGTCAACATTAGACCCCAAGATTATTTCTAATATATTCTTTTGTGTTCCACAAAACACAATAATGCAGGTTTGGAACAATATGATAATGAGTAAATGATAGACATGCTCAACAAACAGAACTAACAATTATTCCTAAATGTGTGACTGCATCATATAATAACTATTAATTAATAATATTGATAGTTCATCATCTAGCTGACTACGTCTTGTATTATTATTTTTTTCTAAAATCCTGTCAAACGTGCACAAACTGAAAGTCACCACCATAAGCTACTACTAAATATTGTAGAAACATAATTTTCTGTAAAGTTGCTTTGTAACGGTTTGTATTGTAAAAAGCGCTATACAAATAAACTTGAATTGAATTGAATTGAACATGCTTAAATTTTAGATCATTCATTTACACAACAGCTGTGTTTTGGGGGTTTGAAAAAGCAAAATCATGATAACTGGTTTCGAAGTTGTTGTGTGTTTGTGTGAACGGGGAGTGTTTTGCGATCATTTTTATCTGAAACTTCACCAGTTGTTGTGGTTTAAACATACCCTCATAAATGCTGTCAGGAGTGTGTCGATGATGTCTGGGTAGGCCGCTCACTAGCGTTTGGAACAGAATTGTGGAAAATAAATATTTTCTCTCACTGTCCTCAAAACCTCAGGTGAAGTGGAATGGGCTTTATATTTGAAACGCTGTAAATCTCGCACCGTTGTGAATGCTGCTGTTGTTCTCTGATGCCTGGCGTCTGTACTGAAGCCCTGCCGAGTCTCAGGGAGAGCTGGCCTGCGCTCCACACAGAAACCTCTGTCGATTGCAGATTATAAAATCTCAGATGTTTATGGTCCAGTGCGACACGTTATGTTTTGTGTTTTTTTAGCTCACAAAACCTGATGAATTGGAGATTGGGTTAAGATACGCTTGTCTTGCTTTGGTAATGTTGTAATGGTGACTCTCCTGGTTTCTGTCATGGATCAATGCAATTGTTCTGTCTGTAAAAGCAACAAGCGTACTACTGTTCACTCTCATAAGTGATTTTTTCAGCTGAAGATGTGACTCCTTCTCCCTCCTTGTCTTTTTCTCGCCTCTTCACACCTCATTTGATGCTGTAAATGTTCTTGGCTCGGCTCTTCGCCCAGTAAACGCTGCTTCTGCTCATGAAAAGTCTGTAATAATCTGTTATTCCAGGAACTGCTATTGTTCTGTGGGTTTATTTTCCAACCTTCTTTACGATATTTATTTATTTAAGTTTATATTCCCAGTAGATCTTGTTATGAGACTCGTGTTAGTTTATTTGGGTCCAGTTGCTTTTGTTTTTTTGTTGAGAAGTATAATGATGCGTGATAAGGAATTGCAATCAATTTGATGTACAGTATATATGGGATAGACTGCCAGAAAAGTGTGGCCTTTAAAAATATTGATACAGTGTTGTAAAGGACATGAACATAAGGGAATTGCAACATTTCACAATTCAGATTTTTTTTCTCAGAATTGTGTGACATAAACTTGCAATTGTGAGAAAAAAATAGAGATAACAGTTTTTATCTTGTATTTCTGACTTTATAACTTCTAAATTCCCTATCAGAAATGGACGTTATTATTATGTTATTATGAGAAATATTATGTTATTATTTATTATTATTATTATTCAGTGGCAGAAACAAAATAAAAACATAAACAAATAAATAAAAGAATAAAAATACAATGACAGCCAGTGGGATCCAGTGTTGTTTTGGACCCCGTTGACTTTCATTATATGGATGGAAACAATTAAAACTCCACTGAAGAAAGAAGCCATACATGTCTGAAACAGGTTTTTGGACATAAGAGTGAATAAGTGATGACAGCATTTTCATTTTTGGGTGAAGAGCTGTCCATCAATCATCAGCAACAGCAAAACATGTTTGCCATTTAATATGAACATGATGGCGGGAGGTGGAGCGGTGACATAACATCTCTCTGCAGTATTCAGATCATGAATGCTTGTGGTCGGCCGACAGTGTGTTTGCTGTGTCCTCATTGTGTGTAAATCATATAGAGACTGAGACATTTACTGCCCTTCCTGATTTAACACACAGTTCAGTAATGTCAGAAATACATCCTCCTACTGTAGATTTGTACTGCATTTATTTGACACATGAAACAATCAGATGTGCTGATTTACTAAACACTTGATGAAAGGGTGACTGGTTGTGATGTGGCACAGATTTCAGGACCGTTCTGAAGTCTAGACTGTCTGTAACTCTGTTCGTTTGTATCTTCCAGAGGATGGGTGGAGTAACTTTTTGCCTTTTTCCATTTTCTTGTCCAAAACTCTGGCTGTAACCGGACTGCTTGACCACAGACTCATCAGCACCCTTGGATGGGAGAACTGCTGATTTGAAGAAACGTACAGAAGTATTACTGGGTTTCCCTCCAAAACAATCAAATCAGACTGATGTAAGCAATCCATGATAGACACTTTTAAGATGAGATTCATATACAGCCATGACCAATGCAATATGGTAATACAATGCATAATAATAATAATAATAATAAACAGTAAAAATCAAATCTGCATGTATTATTTTATTTTAAAAAAAAGTGTTCTGTTCCCTTTCCAGATAATGTTTGCTTTAATAATTATTATTTGCAGTAATTTCAATAATCTTTAAGTGCCAAATAAGAGCCAGTTATTTTGTTTTCTGAAACATCTCAAGCTTACTATTTAATTTTTCATCATCAATAAAATATTAAATACAAAAACACGTTTTAGTTCTGTTACCTCTGCTACTCCTACATGGCAATAAAAGTAATAATAATAAAGAATTAAAAATCAAAGCAGAATATATATATATATATATATATATATATATATATATATATATATATATATATATATATATATATATATATATATATATATATATATATATATATATATATATATATATATATATATGTTGGTTGGTTCTTACTCTGAACGAAATGTTATGAAATAAATTTTTTCTATACCTTGTTATTTTTTTTTTTAGATATCAGCTGTTGTATGTAAATTCTACTTAGAAATCTGTGGTTGGTCCAGTTACATGTAAGTCAGATGACCTCTTTCTATCTAAGTCTGCAGATATCTCAGTCACAGGTCTGAGGTTTGTATATATAAGATAAAAATCATTTGTAACCTGGCTCGAGTCTAATGTTTGAGACACTATTTCTCACTTAGTGTCTTGGCTGAGGTGGTCTAACTGAGCTGGAATGGGGATTATAGTGGTCTTAATTAATGCAGAGAGGAGACACGCTTCATTAAACATTAAATCCCACCACCTCAGGCCCGAGGGAAGCCAGCAGATCAGACCCGTCCTAAACCTGCTTCCGCACGTTCATGTGGTTTCATCTGCGTCATAAAATTATAAACTACTTTTCCAATCACTGTGCTACTGTGAGAGTCCAGAACGACTCGGGCATCACGATCACAGATGATGGCATACAGTTCAGTCACTTTATCATTTTAATAAACAAGTCTGCTTTGAGAACACAACTACACCAATGAGATTAAGATTCAATTGTGTTCTATTTTATTCTTATGTAATTTTTTGTGCAGCCTTGGATTGAAGCATACTGGATCCCTTAAAGTTCTCATACAGCTTTCTGAAGAATTTTCTGCTTGTAAAACACATTGTTATTCTGAGGTGCAATGGAGTTTATTGTGATGGACTCAAATGTATGTATTTCTCAAATATAGAAGTGAAGTTATCAACATTTAGCACCTATTACATGCTAATATTGACAGTATGTGAACCACAACACAGAATATCCAAACTGCTAATTTCAGTGCATTTTAGGGTGCATATTTGTCCTTTTTTGCAGCTTGATAGTGCGCATAATAATCAAATTTCATTTTATGTAAAAGAGGAGTCCATATATACTGCAAAAAATCTCTTGCTGAGAATATATACTGCAAAAAATCTCTTGCTGAGAAAGAAAGCCTTGCATGCAGGTTTGGAATGATACAAGGGTGAACAAATGACAGAATTATCCGGGTTTGGCTGGTTTGTTCCTTTAATGCTGATTTATGCAATGTCAAGTTATTGTTTTCTAACATTTGTTGAAAGAAATGCTCTGTTTTTTCCATGTAAAGGGCCCGGAGTCTGATGGAAAAATTGTGCAGAGCGATTGAGTTTCAACGCTGCTGGACTTCTCCAAGCTTCTGTGATACAGAACCGAATCTGAGAGCTGTGATCTGAACCTTAAATCCAAGCATATATGGAGTCCACTGGCCAAGGTGAGCTGCAGATAATGCTGAGGATTTGTCTGCAGGGCACAAATACTCTTAGCTGCTGTGTCTTTTGGACAAGACCAATCCAGTGGCTTTGAGAGGAAGATTATCCGGAGACGTTTCTCTGCCTCCCGTCTGGGAGCGTGAGTGAGTCGTCTTAAGGAGTCTTGCAGCAGATCAGTTGCTCACACACTGTGTTCCAGAGCAAAGCCTCACACCTGCTTTGCCAAACACAACAGACGTCACGTCTGGACGCTCGCCCTCCCGCCATTGTGTCTCACAGAGCTGTTTTCTCTCAGCGATATACATTAATTTTGGCTGCTTTACATTTATTCTTGCATTTCTACTGCAATGTCCAGATCAAACTTAAACCCAAACCTTTTTTTTATATTATTATTCTGTTATAATTTTAATGACAATTAAACACAACATTTCTATACATTTCACAATCAATACATTTGAATATTTTACTGTTGATGTTTTTTTCTTAAAGGTGATTTTCATAATATTCTCAATGCAATAAATAAAAAAATAATAATTTTTGAATCAGCATAAATTAAAGCCAATTTTGACAGCCACTACCATAAACATTTCAATTTCAATTGTTTTAACGTTATTAAAGAAACAACATATTTTAATTAATTGTTCTTTTTTAAAATTATATAATATATTTATTTGCTTTTCTGTAATAAGAATTAATTGGGTAATTTGATTATTTTCAAACAATTTTGATAATTCGATTTTTGCGTGAAATGTGCTTAATTGTCAAGATTATAATGTCAAACAAATAATACAAAAAAAAAAATTTTTAGGTGAAATATAAACCAGACAGGTTTTGTCCGATGCCCTTGTTTTTATCTACCCTACACTACATCCACAACATCCATCATTAAAAATCTTACAAATTAAACCATATTTGTATTATTATTATAAACATAGACCAGTAGTATCCAGCTTCATATTAGCGTAGTACCTGTATGAGCATAAAATCAGTCATGTTACACTCTGAGAGTGTTTGTACAGTGCCTGAACAACAAAACAGACTACATAGGTTTTATTTTTCTAATTCTTATTGTCTGTAAACTTCAAACTAATTCAAGAAGGTCAGTGTTTATATCACAGCACAGAAAGCATTTTCTCAGAAAATATTCCCCACTCTGACTGGAGAACTAGAAGCCACAAATCCAAATACCAAAAATAAATAAACAAATAAATAATATGAAAAAACGGAACGGTGGGCTGCATTTTTTTGAGTATGTGTGTAATAAGACAAAAAAATAGAAGGCTGAAAAATGAAGAGAAATAAATAGAGAGAAACTGGCAGAAATCATTGTTTCACTTGGCTGTGAGCGGCGCTGTAACGTTACAGCCCAGTTATTATCCAGGAATTCTGAGCTGAGGAGACTGAAATCCTTGACGCCTCTCTTTCTCCTTTGCCTCCTTCATATCCGAAGCTAAAAGAGAATTAGAATTTACTTACAAAACCCCAAAGAATTGTGATGTGCGGCCAGGGGGACCATTTCAGGGGATCTGTTTCACCAACCATGTTCAGACCACAAGAAACCAAGAAAAAATTTGGGGTTAAATAATGGAAACCAAAATCAAGCCTGAAGATGAATGATATCAAGAATTTGATACTCTAGAAAGGAGGAGAGGAAGTGTTTAGTTGTGGTTGTGTAACTATGATGATTGTGTTTGTACAGTGTATATTCCAGGCTGGTTTATGGGAACGCCTGGAGCTGAAGGGTGATGAAGGCCTGACTTCCTCTTTGTGGTAATCACTGGTAAACAAGAAGAAAAGATCAGTTGAGCAGAAAAACACCAGTGATACAATCAAAATGCATAGAACTGTATTGATGAAGGGCCAGAGATGTTAGAGGGTATGAAGTAAATCAGGCCTCTTACCATGGCGCTTTTTCGTACTTTCTTTGTTAATGTAACCCTTCCCTTTCTAGTCGTACCTCTTTGAGTGGGATTCAGACCAGCATGATAACAAGGACGCTAAAGATGAAATCATGCCTCTTAAGGCAAAGGGACTGAGGTTTTACCTGCAGAGCTCTAACTAGCTGGCCTCCGTTACATCAACGTACAGTAACTGGAACTGTTAGTCATGTCTCATATTAACTTTGCCAAAACTAATTATTCAGTAGCTGATATACTACGGAGCCCATAAAGGCACATTCTAATGGAAAAGTATTTATTTTTATTTTTTTCATTCTTGCAATTTGCTTTTGTCATTCCACTGAGAAACCCCCTCCCCCACTATGTGTGTGTGTGTGTGTGTGTTTTGTTGCTGTTAAAGCATTGAAATATAGTTTATTTTCATCACCACTTTTGTGCTTCTTGTGGGTAAATGCAACATTTTTGCTAATTAATGCAAAGTTTATCAGAAAAAAAAAAATGCAACTGAATGAAAAGTTTATTGGGCAAATGTTTTGCAAATGCCAAGCTTTTTTATGGAATGCAAAAGTTTTGCAAGTGAATACAAAATTTCATGGTAGAATGAAAGTTTGCAAATGAATGAAACATTTCTTGGGGAACGCAAACTTTGTGCAAACAAATGCAATGCGTCTTGGTGGAATGTAAAAGTTTTGCAAACAAATGCAAAGTTTCTCATGAGAATGCACAATTATGCAAGTGAATGCTAAGTTACTTAGGTAAACAAGTTTTGTTTGGGGAACACAAAAGTTTTGCAAACAAACCTTTGTTCTCCTCAAAGAAACATTGCATTCATTTGCAGAACTTTTGTGTTCCTCACAGAAACTTTGTATTGATTGGAAAAACTTTAGCGTTCCACTTAGAACTGTTGCATTTGTTTGCAAAATATTGATATTCTCCAATGAAACTTTTGACTCACTTCTATGGTATGGTTCTCTATCATAGAGTAGAGTTAAAGTAAAGAGTTATACATTGAAAGTGGGTGATCTTTCAAAGATCAAATGATAAAATGAGACATGAGATCTCTTTTGAAACTTTAGAAGAGATGTGTGTGATTATTTGGGGCCTTTATCTCAGGAGAAACATCTTAGAAGCAGATAATTTGGTAAAATGTTAAAGTGGTCATATGACGGTTCTGTTGGGTTCGACTAAGGATTAAAAGGCTTTGCATTTGATATTTAGTGCATATGAATATTTTATTAAATCTAATTTACATATTCCGTATTTTCTTTCCCGGGGACCTCAAGCAAATAATTTCAGAAATGTCTTGAATATAACATAGAATAATAAGCTTTGCAGAATGATAATCACTGAACATTTCCTCAACTGTTGTTGTCATTCTCTTCAAAATGAAAGCTTGAAGTTTGGTTTGTGGTAGTTCTGAACTGATGGTTTATTTATAGTAAATTGATCATTCAGTCTTTATTATGTATGGAACGTTTGTTCTCATCTGTTGCCCAATGTTGAAACTCACACTCTTAAAAACTCTGAACCTTTCTTCGAACCGAATCCAAATGAGTGTTATCCATAATAACTGAGTGAGGAGTCATACTAACCCCTCTTGAAGTTTTCTGTGTGCGTTAGATGAGATTAGCTCATCTTCTCTTAGCCTCTCGTGCGCCAGGCGATCACTTAGTGAGGATGTGTGGTGTGACAGTTCAATTTCATTTGGAAAGAAGGTGAGCCCAGGACTATCCACAGACGAGATGATAAAGAGCATCTGGACAACACCCACATCTTCCTCCTTTGTCTGACCACATTAAGTCTTCAGATCGTGATAAGATGCACTCACCTAAAAATTTGAGCGCTTATAGTCTACATAGTGGCTGAATCTTTCTACAAAACCTTAATATATTGTGACATTCTACATCAGACAGTGAAGAGACAGTATTAATCACAGCAGGATGGATTGTGGGTTTGTTTAAGGTTAGAGTCGTGCCAACTCTTACCCCATCAAATACCTTTCTGCATAAGAATGTAAGGACAGTAACTGTTGTTCATGCTCCCAGGATGAATCACTTTCTAACACTGGACTGATCTAGGGACATCTGCCTCCGTGTGCCAAGAGACTGCAGCACCAGCTCGGCTCCATTCAGCTGTCCGTCTGCTGGAGAAAGAGCATTTCTCAAGCTACATTCCTTCTATTCAGGCAGACAGTGTGATGTGCTTCTGGTTTTGTTCAGGCTCTGGCACACAGGAGGTTAGGAGAACAGGCGCTCTGACTGGGATGAGTTATAGTGGGTAGAGCAGGAGTTTAAATGAGTATGATTATTTAACTCTGCACTTTCACATCTGCTGCTGTAAAACACACATGCTTTCATCATTCTGAACTGAATGCTGAGAGGGGTTACATACATAGACTAGATTTCTTTCTGTTTCAGTTGTGGGTGGTTGTCAGGGCCTTGCTATGCCATTGCTAAGTTGTTCTCAGTGCATTAATATGGGCTTGCAGGGTTGTTGTTTTTTAATGTTAATATGTTCATTTGTGGTTGCTAGGGTGTCCTGTGTTATTTTTTTGTTATCTTGTTTGGCTTGTTCAGGTGTGTTTGATAAGAGTTGGAGTTAAACTCTGCAGGAAAGTGGACTTCAAGGGCCAGGGTTGCTATTTTGTAAGTATGTCACTAAGAGGTTAGTAGGTTGTTAGTTTTGGGCTATTTTTAAAGTATTATTCAGTATTTTGCTTAAGTGTTACTAGATTGCTCTGGGCTTTTTTTCGAAGTATATTGCTATTAGGTTGCTAGGTTGTTTTGGGGTTATTTTTAAGTACATAACTAAGGGGTTACTAGGTTCTTTTGGGTTATTACAACGCAGTTCCATTTGACAGTAACTAATACTGTAACGCATTACTTTTTAAAAAATAAATTAACTCTCCATATGGTGCATTGTCCGTTACTTTTTTTTTTTAATTAATTAATTTTGACTGAAGTGCAGCCTAACCTGTTTGCAGCAGTGACGCATTGTAGGATTGGTGGATGCCAACCACTGTAAACACGAAGACGCACTGTGGGTGTGTTTCCGTTTATTCAGTATGTGCAGCAGTCATGGCGAGTCAAGGCGAGAGCAACACGAGTTTCTCAAAGTGGAAATGTGCTCATTATTTCACTTTAGTTGAGCATAAAGACAAAAACCTTTTATGTTTTATGTAATGTAAGCTGTGTCTTTCTGGTTCGAATGTCCTATCCTAGCACACGAATTACCAATCCGTGCACGCAGATTTTGTAAACGTACCCTCGGTTTTTGAATCTGTACCCGCGAATTCATAATCTGCGCGCACACTTTCGCAATCCGTATATAATATATATGTATGTTTCTCGAAATTGATTCTGAATAATTCAGATTGCTTTCATTTATTTATTTCAAAATGTTTTGTGTTATGTTGTCCATTGTTGATAGTTTTCATACTTAAGCTGTGAAAGGAACATTTTTAAGGGCTCAACACAACAGCTTCTATGATGCAGAAGCCACTTTAGTTTTTAATTCCGAATATATTATTCAGGTGTTTTGTTATTTATTTCAGAAATCCTTGTGATATACAATAATCAGTTTGTGTTGGTCTGACTTAAACAGAAATACTTTCTGTTTTACTTTGTGTTTGTATAGACCATAACGCATAAAAGCGCATTAATGGGAACATTAAATAAAGTTCTTTAAAAAAGTATTTTTTTGTCTTTTTTTTTTTGAGACACCAGGAGCCCAAATTCAGACCCAGAACAATAAAACCCACAGAAGATGTGGGAGTTCAAAGGAGGAAATCCTTATATTACCAAACTGCAGGGAGAGGAAGAGTAGATATAAGTCATGATCTGCAATATTAACAGCAATCTGATGTGATCCAACCACCTCAGAGAAAACCAGTGTTGAGCTGCTGCAAGAGCTTTTGAAGCACAGCAGCTGTGGTCAAGGAGTTCTCGTGTGTTCGGAGCGGGATCGCGAATCATTTGAGTCAGTTTGGGATTTCGGAGCAGTTTCGCGAATCATTTGAGTCAGTTTGGGGATCGCGAATCATTTGAATCAGTTCGGGAGTTCGGAGCGGGATCGCGAATCATTTGAGTCAGTTTGGGGATCGTGAATCATTTGAATCAGTTCGGGAGTTCGGAGCGGGTTCGCGAATCATTTGAGTCAGTTTGGGGATCGCGAATCATTTGAATCAGTTTGGGAGTTCAAAGCGGGTTTGCGAATCATTTGAGTCAGTTTGGGAGTTCGGAGCGTGAATCATTTGAGTCAGTTCAGGAGTTCGTAGCTGGTTCGCGGAAGTTTGGAGCAGGTTGGCGAATCATTTGAGTCAGCTTGAGAGTTCGGAGCGGGTTCGCGAATCATTTGAGTTAGTTTGGAAGTTTGGAGAAGGTTCAAGAATCATTTGGGTCAGTTTGTGGTTCGCGAATCATTTGAGTCAGTTTGGGGATCGCGAATCATTTGAATCAGTTCGGGAGTTCGGAGCGGGATCGCGAATCATTTGAGTCAGTTTGGGGATCGTGAATCATTTGAATCAGTTCGGGAGTTCGGAGCGGGTTCGCGAATCATTTGAGTCAGTTTGGGGATCGCGAATCATTTGAATCAGTTTGGGAGTTCAAAGCGGGTTTGCGAATCATTTGAGTCAGTTTGGGAGTTCGGAGCGTGAATCATTTGAGTCAGTTCAGGAGTTCGTAGCTGGTTCGCGGAAGTTTGGAGCAGGTTGGCGAATCATTTGAGTCAGCTTGAGAGTTCGGAGCGGGTTCGCGAATCATTTGAGTTAGTTTGGAAGTTTGGAGAAGGTTCAAGAATCATTTGGGTCAGTTTGTGGTTCGCGAATCATTTGAGTCAGTCTGGGGATCGCGAATCATTTGAGTCAATTTGGGAGCTCGGGGCAGGATCGCATATCATTTGAATCATTTCGGGAGTTCGTAGCGGGTTCGTGAATCATTTGAGTCAGTTCGGGAGTTCAGAGCGGCTTCGCGGATAATTTGAATCAGTTCGAGAGTTCGTAGCGGGTTCGCGAATCATTTTAGTCAGTTCGGGAGTTCGGAGTGGCTTCGCGGATCATTTGAATCAGTTCGAGAGTTCGGAGCGGGTTCGCGAATCATTTGAGTCAGTTCGAGAGTTCGGAGCGGGTTCGCAAATCATTTGAGTCATTTCGGGAATTCGTAGCGGGTTTGCGAATCATTTGAGTCAGTTCGGGAGTTCGGAGCGCTTCCCCGGACAGCACGCCAATAAATACGCATACCATACCTCAGCTAATTATATGTAAGCGTGAACTCGTTGAACAAGTTTCATATTTCCTGTACTGTTTTTTTTCCAATCACTAACCCTAATCATGTGCAGTAGTGACAGTGATGCAAGATTTCAGATTTTTTATTTTCTTTAATTTCTTTATAAATAATATGGGTGATATGGAGGCTATAGCTTCACGTTATGCATATGAGCCTGCATGCCATATATTGGGTTCATTATTTGTTGGCCTTCTGACCCATTAGTGCTTGGCTTTAGTGCTGTATGACTGACAGACAGCTCATCATCTCATGGCAGTTTGGAAACAAGGGACTGCAGGGATGTATAATAGGCCTGTCACTCTGCATGACTGACAGACACCCATTCTGTGGGAACCACAGGGCAGGGGGCCATTTGGTTTGACAGTCCCAGGATGGGATGGGGCATATAGTGAAATGGGGTGGATTTATATGTTTGTCACTCCACTGACCCTGTGGCGTCCCGGACAGGAAGCACATTGACAGATGAATGGAGAGATCATGGCAATAGATGCTAAGAGGAAAAAGAGGAGGGGCTGGTTGGTGTGATGAGATCTAATCTATGCAATTCCTTTTCCATCCTTCTGACAGATTTGTCTGTGCTTCTCCAATAGGGTAGAAAAATCACAAATGAGATGCTGTTAATATCTCAATTGTTTCTCGTAGACTTTTGTCCTCCACTTCTTCGATGTTTCTCTTTAGAAACAGACTTCAATAATAATTTTGTCTCTCTTGTGTATCTCAGTTATAGCTCACATTGTGCTCTCATATATGTCAGATTTTTTATGAAGTCCCTTCTTAAAAGAGCATCACTAATTAGCAACAAAACTGATGGATCTCTCCAACCAGGACTGGCTGAGCAGTGAAGTCAAGCAGCCTGTTGGAGACAGCAGCATCCACTGATGGAGAAGGTCACCTGAGGTTTGACCAAGTGTTTGACAGGTTTGATGGTTGTCTTTCTTTCTCTCACCTGGTTTTATGATGTGGTGGAAATTAGAACCTGCATTACGAAGAGATAAGAAATTCACTTAGGTCATCAGCTTTCCCCAGGTGGCTTTACGGTGATTATAAATGCCAGTGATCTATTTAACGTGTTGTGTTTGTGTTGGCAGTATTTTGTAGTCACTTGCAGTGTTACTTCAATTTCTGTAGGGAAATTCCTGAATGGAAACCCTTTGTCTTGCAGTCTTTCTGTCTGTTTCTCTGTCTGTCTTTCTGTCTGTCTGTCTGTCTGTCTGTTTTTCTGTATGTCTGTCTGTCCTTCTGTCTGTCTGTCTTTCTGTTTGTTTTTCTGTCTGTCTGTCTGTCTGTCTGTTTTTCTGTATGTCTGTCTGTCTTTCTGTTTTTCTGTCTGTTTGTCTGTCTATCTTTCTGTGTGTCTGTCCTTCTGTATGTCTGTCTTTCTTTCTGTTTCTATGTTTTTATGTCTGTCTGTCTCTCTGTCTATACTTCTGTATGTCTGTGTGTCTTTCTGTCTGTCTGTATGTCTGTCTATACTTTTATCTGTATGTGTGTCTTTCTGTCTGTCTGTCTGTCTATACTTCTGTCTGTCTGTATCAGTGGTGGACAGTAACGGAGTAGCTTTACTTCGTTACTGTACTTAAGTATATTTTTCAAATATCTGTACTTTACTGGAGTAGTTTTATTTTTAGTAACTTTTACTTTTACTTCACTACATTCCAAAACATAAGATCCTACTT
Source organism: Carassius auratus (assembly GCF_003368295.1). Lineage (NCBI taxonomy): Eukaryota > Metazoa > Chordata > Actinopteri > Cypriniformes > Cyprinidae > Carassius > Carassius auratus. The sequence continues at coordinate 3,625,395 of NC_039255.1, forward strand.
TTAACTTCACTACATTTCATAAAACATATCGTTACTGCCTATAATATATCACGTGCTCCGACACGCAGAAGCGGTGTCTGATTCATCATGAACGAACTGAGTCTTTTCCAAATAAACTTTAATCGAATCGCGAAAATCGCACCAAACGATTCGTTTACGAATTAGAATGATCCGATTGCAGCTGTTCGGGAGTGGACCACTCACTGATTCAAATGAACCGTTAAGTGCGAGTCTACAGAAGTAAGAACCGGCAGATCTTGTGAGCGTGCGTGCGTCTGATGTTGCTAAAAGTAAGTTATTAATGTCGAAATTTAGGATTAATTATTGTAACTGAAAATCATATTTAGGTCAAAATTGTCAGTTGTTTGGGAACTAAATCCGCTGTAAAAGAGTGATCTGTTTAAGCCCACTGAAATGCTCCAGTGCAAACGCAGACACATCAATCAGCGTCTCTGTGTTTTAGGTTAAAAAATTAAATTAAATAACCTTAAACTAACACAGATTAAATAAAATAACTCATGCATGTCCAAATTCCCCGCTCCCGTAATATTAACAGTTTTATTAAAATTCTACCATGACATCTGTTTTTATATTGTGTATTAACAGTAACGTTATACATATGTATATTGTTTGGATTAACTAGACGAGTAACGTTAGACAGACATGAATGTTTATTCATAACAGTACTGAAAATAAGTAAATATTGTAGCTGATGCTAAATGTCTAGCTAACAAGCTTGCTGGTGCTAACTTGAAGTAATTTTTATAAATAATGTCCAAATATTTTTATTTAACCACCTATATATATATGTATATAGATTACATATAGGGACAAAAGAAAGGATGTGATGTTCAGAACATGGAAACTAGTAATTATCAAAGAGGGGGAGAGATGCACCCCGTTTGGCCAGGGGTGTTTTTACACCACAGACAAGGTTTGAGAAGGAAAAAATCATTATGAAAATATAATTATATTTTCCTTAAAATGTTCTTCCTAACTTCAGGCCTTATTATCATGTCATATATAACTGTGATGTTCTGTAAAACCACAAACTTTAAAACATTTTCACAGATCACAGATTCCAAAATAATATTTGGTAGCACAACTATTAATAGTTCTAATAATAAATCATTATATTTTCATGATTTCTAAAGATCATGTGACACTGAAGACTGGAGGAATGATGCTGAAAATACAGCTGCACATCACAGAAATAGATTATATTTTAAAGGATATTAAAATAGAAACCATTATTTTATATATTTTATTTTGATAATTTAGAATTATTACTGAAATACAACCTTTTTTGTTTCAAACAGTTCAGTGAACAATAATAAATGAAGTACCTGGAGCTGACAATGAAGTAAATGTATAATAATTAGCAAAGATGGTTAATTTAGCGCTGTAAACGCGCGTGTGAGGGGCGGAGACGCGCCGCGGAGCGTCAGACGCGCGTGAGGACCAAACACAGCAGAACGGTTGGAAACTTCACTCCTCTTATTATTTCTCTTTTACTATAGCGATTTATTTTTAGACACGTGATCTGAGTCTTTCATAGATTTGTAGAGTTATTAGAGTATAGAGTTAGAGAAATTGAGTTATTTATTTTTTTTACATTCTTTGGTCGAAGTTTTCAGATCGGCAATTCGGAGCCTGTTCGCGACTCGGTTGATTCAGACCGGGACTTCGGAGCCTTTTCGCGACTCGGGTGATTCAGATCGGCACTTCGGAACCTGTTCGCGACTCGGTTGATTCAGATCGGCACTTCGGAACCTGTTCACGACTCGGTTGATTCAGATCGGCACTTCGGAGCCTGTTCGTGACTCGGTTGATTCAGACCGGGACTTCGGAGCCTTTTCGCGACTCGGGTGATTCAGATCGGCACTTCGGAACCTGTTCGCGACTCGGTTGATTCAGATCGGCACTTCGGAACCTGTTCACGACTCGGTTGATTCAGATCGGCACTTCGGAGCCTGTTCGCGACTCGGTTGATTCAGACCGGGACTTCGGAGCCTTTTCGCGACTCGGGTGATTCAGATCGGCACTTCGGAACCTGTTCGCGACTCGGTTGATTCAGATCGGCACTTCGGAACCTGTTCACGACTCGGTTGATTCAGATCGGCACTTCGGAGCCTGTTCGCGACTCGGTTGATTCAGATCGGCACTTCGGAGCCTGTTCGCGACTCGGTTGATTCAGATCGGCACTTCGGAGCCTGTTCGCGACTCGGTTGATTCAGATCGGCACTTCGGAGCATGTTCGCGACTCGGTTGATTCAGATCGGGACATCGGGGCATGTTTGAGATTTTTTTAAATTCAGATCTGGACATCGAAGCAGGAAGTGTTTGTCAAACAGTTAATTGGTGATAAATGAATATTTTTATAATATTTGGACACACTCTAGACTTAATCATCAGTAGAGCTCTAAACTTTTCATCCATTGTTATTAAGGACGTTATTCATAATCGTACTGAAAATAAGTAAATATTGTTTTATATATATATATATATATATATATATATATATATATATATATATATATATATATATATATATATATATATATAGATTACATCTGGGGAGAAAAGAAAGGATGTGATGTTCAGAAAATGGTAACTACAGTAATTATCAAAGAGGGGAAGAGATGCACCCCGTTTGGCCAGTGGTGTTTTTACACCCCAGACAAGGTTTGAGAAGGAAAAAATCATTATGAAAATATAATTATATTTTCCTTAAAATCTTCAGGCCTTATTATCATGTCATATATAACTGTGATGTTCTGTAAAACAACAAACTTTAAAACTTTGTTCTTACTGGTGAAAATCAGATGGTCATCTCTGTTTTCTCTCAGGTACATCACAGTGTAAGCTTCACAGTTAACATTACTCTCATCAGTGTAGTCCATATCAACAACAAAAATATATCTTGACTCCATGTAGTGGTTATTTTGGAAAAAATCCCAGGTATTTTGAACAGTAGAATTATAAAAAAAAAAAAAAAAAAAAAAAAATGTGCTAATATAAAATAAAATGAGCCTATATAAAATTGCAAACATCTATCTTTCAGTACTTTTTTACTTAAGTACATAAAAAATTTAGTACTTTTATACTTTCACTTGAGTAAAATTGAAAAAGGAGTACTTTTACTTTTACTGGAGTAATATTCTATTATACGTATCTGTACTTTTACTCAAGTACTTGATTTGTGTACTTCGTCCACCACTGGTCCTTCTGTCTGTCTGTCTTTCTTTCATTCTGTTTTTCTGTCAGTCTGTCTGTTTTACTTCTGTCTGTCTGTCTGTCTGTCCTTCTGTCTTTCTGTCTGTCTGTCTAATTTCTAACTAATAGTTTATTGGTAATAGTAATGGTTCAGAGCTAGTATGGGTATTTTTAAAAAGAGTTGCACTTTTGTTTGAGTCCACATTCTTCTTTTCAGACATCTTTAAAGTGCACTTCACTCCCAGACTCTCACATCAGGCACATTTGAAGCAGTGTGAAAAAAAGTTTTCACCCTTTATGTCTATTAATATTATTCAGTGAGAAGCTTTATGTCAGCGGGGGCTGTCATTGGCCTCCTCCTCCCCCGTTCACTTTTCAGTGGTTAAATTCCACGGAAAATTGGATGCCGCTAACCCTCCCCCCTCCCCCCAGCCTGTGGAGAGGAGTGCAGATCAGGCACATTCCAGGGGAAAGCTGTTTAAGTCCCTGCCATTGATTTGGCGGAGGACCTCCTGACCTCAGGAATACATTAGCAGATTAGGCGTGCAGACAGTGCACACAGAGAGCTGCTGACATTCACACCACAGTTAGCACAGGACCCCCGCCTCACCTCCACTGGCTAGTCTGCCCTGTCTCTACACGACATTCCCTGGCCTACGGGTCAAATATGTGTGGAAGCTTTGGAATAGGGGAGCAGTGTGTAGTTGGCTGCCAGCTGGAAATGTGGCATGTTTGGATGGAGGCTTGGTGTGATTTTATTGTTTGTGTATATATATATACAACTAATAATTAATATGAACTAAAGCTTAATTTTATATATATATATAATTCATTTTTTTAAGCTGATTTAGTTTTGTTTATTTTATGAATAAGCGAAATTATACCTTAGAAACTAAATGAGGCTTGATTTTATCTATTGAGAACTGATTGAACAATGAAAAGTGAGGGGAGTGGTATAAAAAAGGGCCTTGTCATTTGAAAAGGAAAGGCATTTAGAGACAGAGAAAAATTACCATTTGTTGTAAGCTGTAAGCATATTTGAAAATATAACACTATACATTATAAACTAAACACATACACTAACACTATAACACTATTTATAACAATATATGTGTTAAATCATTCACAGTAAGACCAGGTACATGCATTAAGAAAGTAAAAAAGCTATTTTGATTTGCAGAGCCCATGATAGGACTTGATTTAAGATTATTATATTTTAAAACAATTATAAGTATAAAATTATAATTTCAAGCCTTCGTTCTTACAGTTTTTCTCAGTCACTTTGGTGCATTTCTCAAAACAGAAATGAAATTCTCAAAACTACTTGTACAACCTCCACATCATCTAGTCATTTATACACATCACAAAACCAGTTTCTCATTCTTTTGAACAAATTGCTTTTGTACATTCATGCAATTGATTATGCACATTTATCTGCGGTTTCCTTCATTATCAGTTGCTAATGTCATGTCGCTCAAAATGTATTATATAGTTGTCTGTGTATAGTCTTACCCCTCAAAACATCTAGTCTCTAGTTCATCGTATAAGTCATCTAGCTGTCATAAAATGCCAAGCACATTTTTTTTTTGCACATTATTATTAGACTTGACTTCAATTTGGCATGAATTGTGCAAGTGAATCTTTACTAATGAAGATAATGTAGATGATAAACCAATCATAAACCATTTCTCTGAAATAGCTCAAAGGTTCATCTCATGAATCTTCAGTTAGAAATAGACAGACGACAACACAAGAGTTTCAAATTCTGAAAATTGACTTATTTTCATCTTTGTGTCCATATTTCTTTTCCCTTTTCTATATCACAATGACATAGTAAAGGTTTTTTTTTTTTTTTGGGGGGGGGGGGGGGGGGGGGATTCAGACCACTAGTAAAAGTGTAACTGGGAATTCTATCCAGTCTCTTTCAATCAATATCATACATACAGTAATTTCTAAATCTGTACTAAATGGATATATATCATACACAAGCATATGGCAAACTGTTCAATACAGTAGTTTCCATCAGAACATCCCTCCAGAGTACACTGTTTTATTGACAACATGACTAAGCAATTTGACTGTCTTATCCGTAAACTATGGCGCAAGGACTTGTCATTCTGATGGCACTGATATGTTCATTGACACAGATATTTATTTTTGAGAGATGAACTAAGGATTTTGAGCAAGATATTGGCTTTTGCAGGTAATCCATGGTCTTTTGCTATTTGTACGAGTTGTTTTGAGAAATGCACTTTCTGTTTTGCAAATGTCAAGGATGATTCGGGAAATGTACCAAAGGGACTGAGAAAAACTGTATCGTCTCAGCCCCCTTCCTCTGTCTTTTTCTTTTTCCTCTGTCTCTGATTAAGAGGCCCAGTCTTTGAAGCTGTGAATCAGGAAGGCTGTTAGTGTGTTTACCCACTGACTCCCAAATCTTTACCCCATTGTTGCCCCTCAGATGCCCCTTGGTCTCTAATCCGCCCCGGCTTAACTACCCTCAAACAGCAGCCAGAGAGATCCGGATTTCATTTCCCCTGAGCCTGATGTGAGCCTGAGAGTAAGTGAACACTTTCTTATTGAGATCCATATGAGCTTTTTAAACAGTGAGGTGCTACATGTGTCCTGGCATGAAATATGAGTTTTTGTTGTATACAAATCACAATGGTGGCAAAATTAACATAAAGGAAAAGCCACAAATATGGTCTCATTTGTTTCTCCTAGAGGGGTTAAATGGAGAGCAAAATGAGACTTTCAATAAAGTTTTGTGCTTCATAAGTGTTTTTCTGGGAGAGAGACTACAATAATTTCACAGGTGTCTCCTCTAGAGAGTTTTTTCCCCAATTTTCGGGGGAGGTTTGCGAATCATTTGGGTCTGATCGGTATGTCAGAGCATGTATTGCAAATCTTTTTTTCTGATTTATTTTTATTTTTATTAAACAGTACAAAACATCAAACCATTAATTACAGTTATAAAAATGAAAGAAAGAAAGATAGAATATACAAACATAACTAATTTGTGATTTAACTATAGTAACCATGTTTTTTTTTTCACCATAAGAGGACACATAAGATGAGAACGTGGTTTTCACAGTTTTATGATTAACAGAAATATGGCTAGTTTCTATACACTTGTCTAGATCAATTTTTGTATAAAGAAATTATAGTTTACAAAGTCAGACAAGATTAATATGATTTTCAAGGGTGCAGAATTTAGCAGGGATGCTATGAAATGTCCCTATCAATATCCAGTGACTACTAAATTGTACTTTTTTGATCAAAAAATGTAATGTCTGTTGTCTACCTTTATGTCCCCACCAATGCCAAAATCAAACCTATACCCTTGAAAATATTGATAATGTTGTGATTTCTGTTTCAAATAAATGCTGTTATTTTGAACATTCTATTCATCAAAGGATCCTAAAAGAAATAGCAAAAATATTAAGCAGTTGTATTAACTGTTTTCAAAACTGATGATAATAATAAGAACCACTATTAATAATTGAGCAGCAAATCAGCATATTAGAATGATTTCTAAGGATCATGTGACACTGATGTCTGGAGTAATCTATTCTTTTATGTATTTGTTGTCTGTATGGATGTCCTTTGGATAGACTGGTGTGACAGTCCTGATGTTCACGGCTTGGTGGTCCCACCAAGACCCTGGACTTTTTTTTTTTTTTACACCAAACCACATGGTCCGACAATCCCAGCAGAAACTGTCACTGCGGGAACACATCACCCGCAGACCAGACAAGCTGGCACACAGATGGACAGCTCACCCAAATACACACAAAAACACAATCCCACATTATCGTGATGGGGTCATGCCCGGTGCTATTGTGAAATCGATGTGCTAAAGCAGAAAAAAACAAAGATAAGAATAGAGTCATTAAATAAAGTGCAATCCCAAATTGTATGACCACATTGTTCCATTACACATTCATTTTCTGGGAATTAACAACTGCATTATATGTCTCTGTCAACATAAAGCCTTTTGAGTTTTCTTCTCGTAAAGACACTTGCTGAGACATTCCCACTACTCTGTCCAGGTGCAGAGTTGGGAAATTTTGCTGAAAATTTGGGGGTCAAATGTTTTTGCAACTCTCAAAGGGACACAGAGTTTATAAGTCAATAAAAGTCTTGTGATTTAGCAACAGCAACGAGTAAAAGGCAATGTGAGTCTGACTGCAGGCTGATGGAGTTCATCCTAATCTATTCTCTTATTTACAATGTCAGTTAGGCTGATTATGATGGTTTTGTAATCAGTATTTTTTTATTTTTAGAGAGCAGTTCCAGATCTGATTGGATGGTGCCAGAATGTTCGGGAAATAAGGAGTTAGATGTAAACATGATTTAGACTCAATGGTGAGTGAACAGTTAAAAAGAAAAAAAGCTATACATTGTTTTCTACCAGTTGTCTGTGCTATTAAAATGATAAACTGGGTTAAGCTTAGTTTACTCTAAAGGCAAAAAAAAAGGAAAAAAAATGATATATATATATATATATAGTCTTTGTTTATACTTTTATACTTTTGTTTTTTCACATTTATTGTGAAACGTGTGTTAATACATTTGAAATCTTTATATTATTTTATTTAAAATTTCAGTTTCTACTTGAAGTTTTGTCATAAACATATGAAAAAAAGAAAAAAGTTTCCTGATATTTGCTAAGCTGACAGTTAGCTGTGAGAATCTGTTTTAACTTTTTTTTTTTTTTTTGAGGCTGTGGGGGTTGATTGAGAAAATAACAGAGTGACTTTCCCAAGCATCCATCTGTGAAGTTTCAGCTCTCCTCCAGCTCCTGAGGTGAGAAAACCTTAACGCTTTTATGACTTTAAATCTGAGGAATAATGGAAAACAAACAACTGATCATTCGGCTCTGGAATATCAGAGTCTTTAGTTTACAATCTCCATTTGTAGAAGCAGAGGCTTTGATTGATTGCTGTTTACATTCTGAGTTTCAGTCACAAGTTTATGTCATTCTGCTGTTAACCTCCATCCTTTCCTCACACCTTTACAAACAGTACAGCAGTGATACCATGGTACAGGGATGGGATCAGATAGCAGAACCATGGGGCTTTGATATAGACACTAATACTGAATCTTCTCTTCGCTGTTTATAGGCATAAACATAAAGTCAAACCTGGAATTAACTGATTTACAAGACTTCTCTCAGCAGGCAAGAAAGTACGAACAGATATAATAAAGCTGAAAATTTTTGAAAAGGTTTTACATTTATAAAAGCCATTTACACCAGTATTAAAATAATGTCCCACATATTAACTTTATTCTGAAGGAAACTTGTGTGTTTTAATAGACCATGGTATATATCGACAGGGCCTACCTGATTCCACAAATAAACCATTCAACAGGAATTTAACAAAATCTCTCTTAAATGCGTTCCCCATCTCTCTGTCGGTGTGTTTTCACTTCTCGCCCTCACCGTCTCTGTATAATGTGCTCATGGTGGCCCACTGCTGTGGCCAGTTGTGTGTTGTCACAGTAAATTACTCTGACACACTGGAGGAGTGATGGCTCTCAGTGGGTGGGATGAATGGAGAGGGTGTGTGTGTGTGTGTGTGTGAGAGAGAGAGTTGTGACAATATTGGGTTTGATTCTGGCCTTCTTCACAGGACATCCATTTCCAGCAATCCATCTGGACTCTGCAGGAGTTTGTTTCTTTAGCTCGAGCACAATTAGATCTTGATTCTTCCATCATAAATTGATGTGATGTATTCTTATAAATTAAAGTGAGTTTTAATTTAAAAATTAGGCATTATTTCATGAATTTATTTAAATATATAAATATATACACTACCATTCAAAAGTTTGGGATCAGTAAGATTTTTAAATGTTTTTTAAAGAAGTCTCTTATACTCGTCAAAGCTGCATTTATTTGTTCAGTACAGTAAAAACAGTAAAATTCTGAAATGTTATTACAGCTTAATTGACCTGTTTCACTATGAATATATTTTAAACTGTAATTGATTTTGGTTATCATTTATTTATAGAGTCATTTATTCCTGTGAGTCAAAGCTGTATTTTCAGCATCATTACTCCAGTCTTCACATGATCTTCAGAAATCATTCTGATATGCTGATTCACTGCTAAAGAAACATTTCTCATTATTATCAATGCTGAAAACATATATTTTTGTGAAAATTGTGATAATTTATTTTTCAGGATTCTTTGATGAATATAATGTTTTTTTTTTTTAATGATTTTAAATATAAAAGCATTTATTAGAAATGTAAACTTTTGTAACATAATAAAAGTCTTTACTGTCACTTTTAGTAATTTAGTGCATCTTGCTATAAATAAAAGCATTTATATATATATATATATATACAGTATTGTTCAAAATAATAGCAGTACAATGTGACTAACCAGAATAATCAAGGTTTTTCGTATATTTTTTTATTGCTACGTGGCAAACAAGTTACCAGTAGGTTCAGTAGATTCTCAGAAAACAAATGAGACCCAGCATTCATGATATGCACGCTCTTAAGGCTGTGCAATTGGGCAATTAGTTGAATTAGTTGAAAGGGGTGTGTTCAAAAAAATAGCAGTGTGGCATTCAATCACTGAGGTCATCAATTTTGTGAAGAAACAGGTGTGAATCAGGTGGCCCCTATTTAAGGATGAAGCCAACACTTGTTGAACATGCATTTGAAAGCTGAGGAAAATGGGTCGTTCAAGACATTGTTCAGAAGAACAGCGTACTTTGATTAAAAAGTTGATTAGAGAGGGGAAAACCTATAAAGAGGTGCAAAAAATGATAGGCTGTTCAGCTAAAATGATCTCCAATGCCTTAAAATGGAGAGCAAAACCAGAGAGACGTGGAAGAAAACGGAAGACAACCATCAAAATGGATAGAAGAATAACCAGAATGGCAAAGGCTCAGCCAATGATCACCTCCAGGATGATCAAAGACAGTCTGGAGTTACCTGTAAGTACTGTGACAGTTAGAAGACGTCTGTGTGAAGCTAATCTATTTTCAAGAATCCCCCGCAAAGTCCCTCTGTTAAAAAAAAGGCATGTGCAGAAGAGGTTACAATTTGCCAAAGAACACATCAACTGGCCTAAAGAGAAATGGAGGAACATTTTGTGGACTGATGAGAGTAAAATTTTTCTTTTTGGGTCCAAGGGCCACAGGCAGTTTGTGAGACGACCCCCAAACTCTGAATTCAAGCCACAGTACACAGTGAAGACAGTGAAGCATGGAGGTGCAAGCATCATGATATGGGCATGTTTCTCCTACTATGGTGTTGGGCCTATTTATCGCATACCAGGGATCATGGATCAGTTTGCATATGTTAAAATACTTGAAGAGGTCATGTTGCCCTATGCTGAAGAGGACATGCCCTTGAAATGGTTGTTTCAACAAGACAATGACCCAAAACACACTAGTAAACGGGCAAAGTCTTGGTTCCAAACCAACAAAATTAATGTTATGGAGTGGCCAGCCCAATCTCCAGACCTTAATCCAATTGAGAACTTGTGGGGTGATATCAAAAATGCTGTTTCTGAAGCAAAACCAAGAAATGTGAATGAATTGTGGAATGTTGTTAAAGAATCATGGAGTGGAATAACAGCTGAGAGGTGCCACAAGTTGGTTGACTCCATGCCACACAGATGTCAAGCAGTTTTAAAAAAACTGTGGTCATACAACTAAATATTAGTTTAGTGATTCACAGGATTGCTAAATCCCAGAAAAAAAAAATGTTTGTACAAAATAGTTTTGAGTTTGTACAGTCAAAGGTAGACACTGCTATTTTTTTGAACACACCCCTTTCAACTAATTGCCCAATTGCACAGCCTTAAGAGCGTGCATATCATGAATGCTGGGTCTTGTTTGTTTTCTGACAATCTACTGAACCTACTGGTAACTTGTTTGCCACGTAGCAATAAAAAATATACTAAAAACCTTGATTATTCTGGTTAGTCACATTGTACTGCTATTATTTTGAACAATACTGTATATATATATATATATATATATATATAAAACAATAATAATAATAATAATAATCTTACTGACCCCAAAGTTTTGAACAGTACTGTAAATATATTTTATATTTCCACAAAATAAAGGTCTGTTATCAGTAATGTTCGTGTTAATGTATGCTGTTGCCACTTTCCTCCTCATCCGCACTTTCATGTCAATTTATAGTGTTTCTTTCCTGAGGGACTTCAGTATTTAACACGCAGATCCTCCATTAACTTTTGTTACTTGCTGATAAAGTCATTAAATATAACTTTGCCTGCAGTGTTTTCAAACAAGTTGGCATAAATTCAGTGAGAACCTGAGGGGGGATCATTACGAGCAGAAGTTTGAACACGCTTCCACTCGCCGCAGGTGAAGCCAGTGTTGCGTAAGTGAGTCATTAGGCCAAAAGTAGAGCAGAGGGGAAGACGACAATGTAAATCTGTCATTCGTTCACCTGCAGACTTACATGCCGTGACCTGATGTCTGACTCAAACCCAAGCTGAGCTTTATTCACAGGGTGAAGGCAGACTGTCAGATACAGTAGCAAACACTGACTGAAACTCCTCGCCCTTAAACAGAAGAAACATCACGAGCATGATGTTGTTGTTGCTTGACGGATGTCATTTTTATCCTCATTTGAGTGTAAGTGAGCCTTTGAAGGATCGTGTCTGTACATGAACCAATCCATGTTCCCTGTTCTGGGAATCTCTCCCTGTGTTTTAATGAGGTCACAGCAGAAATATCTCATGTCTAGCCGTTTGTCCGTCCTCACCGAGGAGCAGCCACAAACAATCCACGACTGAAGAGGTTCATCATAAACCTGTTTCTTCAGTCTTCCCTCCGACCTCTCCTCACTACTTCACATTCTCTAGAGTCTCGCCGAGACTTCTCAAAGCCTTTTGCATCTCCCGATGAAAGACGACTGAAGAGGGCTGTGTTTAGACACAAGAGTATATGATAGGAATAATGTGCTAACATAACTGATTAGATTTTGAATCAGCATGGATGCATTAATTTATCAAAAGTAACAGTAAAGACATTTAGAATGTTACAAAATGTTATTTTTTTTTTAAATAAATGCTTTTCTTTTAAAGTTTCAGTAACACTTTATTTGAAGTACCAATTCTCATTATTAACTAGTTTGCATATTTCTAGCATACTGGTTGTTTATTAGTTTATTAGTATTACTTGTAAAACACATATTAATGCTTTATTCTGCATGACCATGTTTTTATTAACGCAAAAGTCGTATTTAATACTTGTAGTTTGGATCCTTAAAATAATGTGACTAAACTATCACAGTTTCCACAAAACATTTGAAATAGCACTTTTTGTTTTGTTTTTTGTTTTGTTAATAATAGTGAATGTTTCTTGAGCAGAAAATTAGAATCAGCATATTATAATGATTTCTGAAGGATCATGTGACACTGAAGACTGGAGTAATGATGCACATCACAGAAATACAATTGATTTTACAATATAATCAAATAGAAAACAGTTACTTAAAATAATTATAATATTTCACAATTTTACTGTATTAAAAAAAATTCACCCTTTTGTGGAGCATTGACAACGTCTTTCCAAAACGTTAAAATTTTTCCAAACCAAGCTTTTGAACAGGACTGTAAGAGACTTAATTTGAGATTGAGGACTGCATGTTTAGCTTACACGAACAAAGCCCTTTGATATATTCCACTGTCAGGATTCATTGTTGTGTTTTTGTCACTGAGGAACAGTAAATGTGTTTGACTTTGTTTGGGATTGTCACAGTGTAACTAGATGAATGCTATAAAACAGTTTGCAGCGAGTGTCTCTGTTGAGTAATTATCCTGCTGATGACACACGGGGAGTGTTTGGGCTTCATGGGGCCTGTTTGTGACAGTTTTAGTGCTAAAGTTTAACCATGTTTCCTGCTTGTCCAGACGGAATTAGTTCATGGATTCGCTCGGTCAGCACAAATGCTTAACCTGTAGTCGATTATACAAAAACTATGATGTCACATCTCAGGAAGAGTTTATCTAAAAATGTAAATTAACTGAAAAATGAACTCATTCTCAGGACATCGAAGATTTAGAGTAGTTTGCTTCTTCATCAGATTTGGAGAAATGTAGCATTGCATCACTTGCTCACCAATGTATCCTCTGCAGTGAATGGGTGCCGTCAGAATGAGAGCTCAAACAGTTAATAAAAACATCAGAATAATCCACACCACTTCAGTGTACCAGTTTATGTCTTGTGAAGTGAAAAGCTGTGACATTTTTTACTTAAAACGGACACTTCACAGGACATCAGTCGAAGGCCTGGGGTAGTCTGGATTACTTGTGGATTATTGTGGTGTTTTTATCAACTGTTTGGACTCTCATTCTGACGGCACCCATTCACTGCAGAGCATGAGCAAGTGATGCAATGCTACATTTCTCTAAATCTGATGAAGAAACAAACACATCTAAATCTAGGATGGCCTGAGAAAGAGTAAATTGTCAGAAAACTTTCATATTTGTGTGAACTCTTCCTTTCAAAAGCTTAATTTGGAATAAAATCAGCTTTACAAATGCAGTCACTTTCTTCATTGTTGTTGTTTTAGCAATTAGCTCGTCTTGGGCACTACTTCTTCCACATGTGAAGATTTCGGTACGACTAGATTGTTAAAATGCACTTCAACACCTTGATAGTACAGCTTTATCAGCCTCTGAGTTTAATAGTCATCATTTCAGCACTTTCTAGGCCCCAGACTTCCTAAAAGTCCGGAGGGATTTTCTTTCTTTCTTTCTTTTGTTTTTTGCAATGTATTTTTATCATGTTATAATTAAAAGATTATAGGTAGATGACTCATATCCTGACTGGAATGTGAAGCAAACGTGAAAAGATGTGTGTGTGCATGCACATACGCCCCAGGCCTTAATATGAACCATATAAAGTGACTGTGGAAACATGTAGGTCTATATGAAGAGAGGATGCAGTGATATACTCGAGGAACAGCCACTGTGATCTTTTCTAGATTCATTCTCAGTCTGAATCTTGTTGGATCATGTTCTCCACAGGTGTCACTCTTAAACAACTCCGATTAAAAAAAATCTTCATGCTTCTTTGGAGATTCACCAAGAGCTTTCTGAAGTTCTTTAGGTTCTTTAGATTAGTGTTCTGGTTTCTGGTTATATATATAAAATACCATTCATAGTTTCGGAGTCAGAAAGAAGGTAATACTTTTATTCAACAAGGATGCATTAAAAAATAAAGACATTTATAATGTTAATAAATGCTTTTCTTTTGAACTTTCTATTCATCAAACAATACTTTAAAAATGTTTCCACAAAAATATGAACTGTTTTCAACAGTGTCTCTTGAGCAGCAAATCATCATGTGACACTGATGACTGGAATTATGATGCTGAAAATTCAGCTGCGCATCACAGGAATATATTACATTTTACAATATATTCAAATAGAAAACAGTTATTTAAAATTCTAAAAATATTTCACAATATTACTGTTTTTATTCTACTTTTGATCACACTAATGCAGCGAGGAGAAGAGACTTCATCCGAAACATTAAGTCACAAGCCCAAATTCAGATGCAAACAGTGGGGGACAGTAACGGAGTAGCTTTACTTCGTTACTGTACTTAAGTAAATTTTTCAAGTATCTGTACTTTACTTCACTGTGAGCGTGCGTGCGTCTGATGTTGCTAAAAGTAAGTTATTAATGTCGAAATTTAGGATTAATTATTGTAACTGAAAATCATATTTAGGTCAAAATTGTCAGTTGTTTGGGAACTAAATCCGCTGTAAAGAGTGATCTGTTTAAGACCACTGAAATGCTCCAGTGCAAACGCAGACACATCAATCAGCGTCTCTGTGTTTTAGGTTAAAAAATTAAATTAAATAACCTTAAACTAACACAGATTAAATAAAATAACTCATGCATGTCCAAATTCCCCGCTGCCCTAATATTAACAGTTTTATTAAAATGCTACCATGACATCTGTTTTTATATTGTGTATTAACAGTAACGTTATACATATGTATATTGTTTGGATTAACTAGACGAGTAACGTTAGACAGACATGAATGTTTATTCATAACAGTACTGAAAATAAGTACATATTGTAGCTGATGCTAAATGTCTAGCTAACAAGCTTGCTGGTGCTAACTTGAGGTAATTTTTATAAATAATGTCTAAATATTTTTATTAAACCACCTATATATATATATATGTATATAGATTACATCTAGGGACAAAAGAAAGGATGTGATGTTCAGAACATGGTAACTAGTAATTATCAAAGAGGGGAAGAGATGCACCCCGTTTGGCCAGGGGTGTTTTTACACCACAGACAAGGTTTGAGAAGGAAAAAATCATTATGAAAATATAATTATATTTTCCTTAAAATGTTCTTCCTAACTTCAGGCCTTATTATCATGTCATATATAACTGTGATGTTTTGTAAAATCACAAACTTTAAAACACTTTCACAACTATTAATAGTTCTAATAATAAATCATCATATTTTCATGATTTCTAAAGATCATGTGACACTGAAGACTGGAGGAATGATGCTGAAAATACAGCTGCACATCAGAGAAATAGATTATATTTTAAAGGATATTAAAATAGAAACCATTATTTTATATATTTTATTTTGATCATTTAGAATTATTACTGAAATACAACCTTTTTTGTTTCAAACAGTTCAATGAACAATAATAAATGAAGTACCTGGAGCTGACAATGAAGTAAATGTATAATAATTAGCAAAGATGATTAATTTAGCGCTATAAACGCGCGTGTGAGGGGCGGAGACGCGCCGCGGAGCGTCAGACGCGCGTGAGGACCAAACACAGCAGAATGGTAGGAAACTTCACTCCTCTTATTATTTCTCTTTTACTATAGCGATTTATTTTTAGACACGTGATCTGAGTCTTTAATAGATTTGTAGAGTTATTAGAGTATAGAGTAAGAGAAATTGAGTTATTTTTTTTTTTACATTCTTTGGTCGAAGTTTTCAGATCGGCAATTCGGAGCCTGTTCGCGACTCTATTGATTCAGATCGGCACTTCGGAGCCTGTTCGCGACTCCGTTGATTCAGATCGGCACTTCGGAGCCTGTTCGCGACTCGGTTGATTCAGATCGACACTTCGGAGCCTGTTCGCGACTCGGTTGATTCAGATCGGCACTTCGGAGCCTTTTCGCGACTCGATTGATTCAGATCGGCACTTCGGAGCCTGTTCGCGACTCGGTTGATTCAGATCGGCACTTCGGAACCTGTTCGCGACTCGGTTGATTCAGATCGGCACTTCGGAACCTGTTCGCGACTCGGTTGATTCAGATCGGCACTTCGGAACCTGTTCGCGACTCGGTTGATTCAGATCGGGACATCGGGGCATGTTTGAGATTTTTTTAAATTCAGATCTGGACATCGAAGCAGGAAGTTTTTGTCAAACAGTTAATCGGTGATAAATGAATATTTGGACTTGAGGCTTTTTTTTTACTTGTCGATTCAGCATGTACATGGACCCACACACAAAGGTGGACACACTCTAGACTTAATCATCAGTAGAGCTCTAAACTTTTCATCCATTGTTATTAAGGACGTTATTCATAATCGTACTGAAAATAAGTAAATATTGTTAGCTGATGCTAACTGTCTAGCTAACAAACTTGCTGGTGCTAACTTGAGGTAATTTTTATAAATAATGTCCAAATATTTTTATTCAACCACCTATATATACAGTATATATATATATATATATATATATATATATATATATATATATATATATATATATATATATATATATATATATATATATATTACATCTGGGGAGAAAAGAAAGGATGTGATGTTCAGAACATGGTAACTAGTAATTATCAAAGAGGGGAAGAGATGCACCCCGTTTGGCCAGTGGTGTTTTTACACCCCAGACAAGGTTTGAGAAGGAAAAAATCAGTATGAAAATATATTTTCCTTAAAATCTTCAGGCCTTATTATCATGTCATATATAACTGTGATGTTCTGTAAAACAACAAACTTTAAAATACTTTGTTCTTACTGGTGAAAATCAGATGGTCATCTCTGTTTTCTCTCAGGTACATCACAGTGTAAGCTTCACAGTTAACATTACTCTCATCAGTGTAGTCCATATCAACAACAAAAATATATCATGACTCCATATAGTGGTTATTTTGGAAAAAATCCCAGGTATTTTGAGCAGCAGGATTATAAAAAAAAATAAAAAAAATGTGCTAATATAAAATTAAATTAGCCTATATAAAATTGCAAACATCTATCTTTCAGTACTTTTTTACTTAAAGGGGGGGTGAAATGCTCGTTTTCACTCAATATCCTGTTAATCTTGAATACCTATAGAGTAGTACTGCATCCTTCATAAATCCAAAAAGTCTTTAGTTTTATTATATTCATAAGAGAAAGATAGTCTGTACCGATTTTTGCCGGAAAAACACGACCGGCTGGAGGCGTGACGTGTGGGCGGAGCTAAAGAATCACGAGCGCGAATAGGCTTTTGCGTTGAGAGCATGTGGAAGCTGTGACATTACCGTGAGGAAAAACCATCATCCAAAACAAACCATGCCTTACAGTCAGATTCAGCCGTTTATTTATGATCCAGAATCAGATCCAGAGGCTGAAACTGAACGAAAGCAGCAGCAGCAACGACTCACTCCGAGCGGGGCTCGAACCCGGGTCTCGGCATGGGAGGGGACGCACTAACAAGGAGGCAGAGATATTTGAAGCAGTTTTACTCACCGCCTGCGGTTCCAACACACGATCGTGACCCTTTTTCCTTGGGATTTCATCATCCTTAAGAAATAAACGATACGCAAATCCGATCGTGTGTACTTTTATTTTTACTGGAGTAATATTTTATTATACGTAGCTGTACTTTTACTCAAGTACTTGATTTGTGTACTTCGTCCACCACTGGATGCAAATTACATTTCAGAGCTTCGGTAGGATGATATTCAAGATTGATGACCCAAATTTCAATCTGTTTCTCAAACAAGCTAATTTATGACTGCAGAAGACTTGAAATATAGTCATATGGCCTTCTTTTATGATGTGTTTTGTTTGTTTTGTCACATGGAAAATAACTTGTCTTTTTGTGTTCCCCCGATAAAAACAAAAGCATAAGGGTTTGGACAGACATGACAGAGAGTAAACAAACACTTTTAGGTTTTTGTGGTTCTCCTGTTGGATCAAACTGTGAAACCTTTTTGCAGCTTCGGCAACCATAATTAAGAGATTGTCTGAAGCCATGTCATGATTTCAGTGCAATAAATGAGCAGAATCATTTATAAAACATGGCTAATGCTTTCATCACACAGATTAAAGAAATCTTTTTGTGGTAGCATACACCTATAATTAGAAAAGTGTGGTACAGTGCACATGAAATATGAATAGCATGATAATGAGTCTCCTTAATTAAGTCTTTGTCTTAAATGGCTCATAAATGTCAGTCTTTAGTGATTTATAGCGATGAAGGTTCTTAACCTCTGGCCTTTCCTGTCACCTCCGTGCATTAACAGTCCCTCATCCGTCCTTCTGCCTATAGTGTGTCTCTTCCCTGCAGTCTTCTTTGTGTGTGTGTGTGTGCTGGTGGAGGGTCCAGATACTTCAGATGTCTGGGCTGCTGCGAGAGCCTGGAATAACTTGCATGCCTGTCACCAGACTTTTGCAGAGAGTGTGAGTGTTCGATTTCTCTCTTGGTCCTTGATCAATCTGTAAATTCTGCATTTAATATTAGGAGCTAATATATTTTAAGCACCTTCGAGAAACAAGCTTAGGCAAAAACGATATGTTTCTAAAACTAACTAGTGAAAACCTGATAATTGAAAAATAAAAAACTGAAATGCAAAGATCACATGAGTCTAGTTTAGTTCTTAGATTTATGAACAAAGCAATCACAGACATTTGTTTTTTATATATTTTTATTTATTTATTTTATTATATTATAATTATTAATTTTTTTATAATTATTTAATTTAATTTTATAATAATAATAAAACAAATCATGTGAAAAACATCCCTAGAGATAATGTTTGAAGTTTTAAAACATGATAATACTGATTTAGTTATTCTCCACATTTCAAATGCTCTCAGGCAAGCAGTTCTTGCAACCTTTAGGTTCCATTCATATTTATATTTAAGATATGACAGCTGATCAAATTTATACTTACTCTTTTTCTTTCTTTTTTTTTAAAATAAAAATAACAAAAGCATTGTTTGTTTGTCTATTTATTTATTTATTTTTACCTGTGGAGAACCTGTGTGATCTTTTTAATCTTTACGCTCAAGTTTATTGTACTTCTTTAATGTCTGTGTTTTTTTAGTTCCTCACCAGTGGTTAAACCCTAAGAGAGGTTTTGTTCTTCCTGCTGAATCCACAAGGAAGTGGCATGTAATGCTTAATGGACTGCAGTTTGAGATCGTCACCACAACCACTAATGGCATCACTAAAGCAGCACAGCAGGGCCATTTACTGCTAACACTTACTGTCCAGAAGTGCCAATCTCACAGTCAGGAACACCACAAGCTCCTTAACTGGCTTTGTCATTCATATGCATATAAAAGAGTGCTATTAGAAAGACCAGTTACTTACTTACAGTAAGAGCCACTGGTGAACCAGGACCAGGACCATTTTAAATACATAGTTTCTCCTTGTAGGTTTGATCCCAAGTCATTCGGCTAATGCTGCTATCAAGACATTAAAGGCTTGGATGAAGGGCCACATCAGATAGCAGCATGGCTGTGAGTTTTGTAAGAATTTAATACCGTTTTTTTTTTTTTTTTTGTGAGAAAGATTCCTGAAGGTATTAATCTTAAATTATTTTTACATTACATTCTTACAGTCTTATTCATAAACTGTTTGGTATTCTTTTCTTTTCTTTTCTTTGTATTTACATGCTCCAAAAATGACTTGTAGCTCTGCAATTTAATTTAATTTAATTTAATTTAATTTAATTTTATTTTATTTTATTTTATTTTATTTTATTTTATTTTATTTTATTTTATTTTATATGTTTTGTTTTGTAACAATCATTGTCTTAATAATTTGGTATTCAGTTGTTTTCTATACATTGCAAATGCTTTGATTTCATTGAAATAATTTTTATTTATTTTATTATTTCTTTTATTGAGAAAAAAAAATCCATGATAATAATTTGAAATAATTTTATAATTTTTTTCACCCTGTCTTAATAATACAATATTTGATATTGTTCCAAAAATTACTTGTAGGTTTGTTACCAAGTCATTCAGCTAATGGTGCTATCAATACATTAAAGACATGAAGACCTAGATGCAGGGCAACATTTGGGCCAGTAAACAACCCCATAGCAAACAGCATTATGGCTGCATTGGTATGAATCACTCACATTACCTTAAGAAGCTGTTTTGTTCTTATTGTGGTTCTCTGTGGTAAGTAGGATCAGGATTAACTATAGGATTTGTGCATGGTTGACTTTTCTTTGTGCCATTACTAGTGGATTATTGCACTAAACATGTTAATACATGGCACAGAACACCTACACAGACATTAACCTACAATTATCTTGGTGTTGAAGTATTTGGCACACCTGAAGTCAAAGTGCACCAAATGCTGTTTAAAGTGTTTTTTTTTTTTTTTAATTGATCATAATGAATATTAATTCTCATGCAGGTTTGCCAGGGAGGTGATACATGACATCATGTTTTTCTAAGAATTCTTGCCCTCATAGTGACGCGGGGAGGAAGTGTTTGTTCTCCGTGTGAATAGTTTTTCTTTTCCTCTCTTCTGTGAGTAAAACAAACTCTGCAATTTGGTAAGATTGTTTTGAAACCAAAAGCTGACCAAACAATTGTCTGGCATAAATCATAACTTGCTGTCAGTAGACAGTAGGGTAGAACACAGCAGGCCGGTCACGTGACTGCCTTTGAAGGTAAAAGAACATCACCGAAATCACTCAACATTAACATAACATAACGTTACGCATCCATTAGATGGGTGTTCTCATGCTCAAGTCCATTAACGTAGACATAAATAAATGACAAGTCTTTCTCAAGACATGCTTGTGATTGTGTGTTTTTCTTATTTATACTGCTATGTCATGAGCTGCTTTCCAAATCACATACTTATGCTAAATGCTAAAATGCTTTCACATTAGCATTGAAGTAGGCTACATACTTTTGAGAATGTTGTCCGTTGTCAAATTGATCTGTTTAATTTGTTTGTTAAACATTTTTTTTGTGCGTAAATAGTTGTTTCAGTTGGACAGTTGAGATTATAGGGTTTTAAGACTGGTTCATATTGAAATTCGTTCTACTCATGTAGTCAGAATTGTATGGAAGCCTGTTTCTGCCACAGAATAATAATAATAATATTAAAAGGTAATTGCAACATTTTCCTCACACATTTTATTTTTTCCACAATTATGATTTTATTTCTCACATGAAGAATCAGAATTATGAATGCACAATTCTGTAAAAAAAAAGAAAAAAAAAAGTCCAAATAGCTAGATATAACCTTCGAACAATTATTAGGTAATATGTTGCAATTAAGAAAATTCAGAATAATTTTTTTTTTATTTAATTGTGAGATATTAATTCAGAACTGCTAGAAAAAAAAAGTCAGAATTGTGAGCCAAGAATGTGCAATTATGTTTTTTATTAGTATAAATATTACAGTTTTAAGTATAAATATTATGATATCTCTCCAAACTCAAACATTTCTGAAAGTTAATAGCTGAACAGGTTTCAAACATTGAACATATAGTTAAAGTTTAAGGATGAATTTTGTTGTGTGTTTTTATCATTTTTATAATTACAAATTTTTACTAATTTTTTTTTTTACTAATTTCTATTTCAGTTTTATTTTTATTTTAGCACATCAAGTTAAACTAAAGAAAAATGAGAAATTTTAGCTGAAATCAAGTATTTTTATTTTATTTTCTTTCAGTTAATGTTTATTTTATTTCAAGTAATCAAAATGCTTTTTTATGGTCTTCATTTTTCTTCCAGTTAATTACAATAACCCTGGTTCAAGGGTTGTGGCTAATAGCTGAAAAAGCATGTGCGGTTGCATCTATAGCATACTATTTAATAATTCTTCCATTTGAGACCCCTTGGCTATGTTCAGAATAGCAAACTGTCATACTCTTCATAGTATGCAAATATAAATTTTGTGACAGGGACTTGCATGCAGCATGATGTGGTGATTTGTGACAACATGTTGCATTATGCATTAAAATAGCATTCCATTCTGAACTGAACCGTGGTCTTACTCTATAATTGTCTTTACTGTTTCTATGTTTTCTCATTTTGCAGATGATCAGTACAAATATTACAGAGTTAGTACAAAGATTAAAGTTCATCAGATATTGTTTGTGATTTAAACAAACTGGATTTCTCTCTGACTCTTGCTAGCTGCCCTAATGTGTTTGCTAAATGTGGCAGGCCTGTAAGACAGCCATAAAAACGATGGAAATCTGGCCGGGACAGACGATGGGGAAGCGGGTGAAAGACTGTATAGTTCACCTTTTATTTCACACCCCAAACCTATGGCCTGTCCCCTCCTTTTCCAGCTTCCCTCTCATTGCAATCCAAACTGTCCGCTTTCATCGCAGTGTGTGATGGCTTCACTGTGTATGAGTGAGCGAGAGAATCTGGGCTAAAGAAAGAAAAGCCGTGATCGAAAGCCCCATTCACCGCTTTCTTTAACAGCCTTATTAGCTGGCTCATTCAGAGTGAATGGGAACGTTTCTTTTATGAGGAAGGGGGAAAAAAAGCAGGAGGCTCGGGCAGCCTGGTGGAGAGGAGAGAGGAAAAGCAAGAGGCAAAGGCATATTCGCCACAGTCCCCTCCTCCTCTCATAACCCTGCTCTCCTCCATAACTATGTAGTTTTCTCCTTCGGGTCGGTGAAAAGGGCCTGTCCAGTGGAGAGGACAGTGTGGAGCGCGGCGGGGGGGCCCCTCGGTCTCTTGATTAGGGAACGTCCCTGTGTGAGCGCTGGGACAGAGAGGGCTCCACGGGGGAGCTGCGTGAGGGCACAGTTAGTAACGCTGGGAAAATGACAGGCTCTGTTTGCAACAGTACGGATGATATGTAGTGGAGCTTACATGGAGATTAAAGGAAATAACAAATCTGCACTTTCAGAAAAGAAAGGTACAAACGCCGTCACTGGGGCGGTACCTTTTCAAAAGGTACACTTTTGTACCTTTTAGGTAATAAAATGTACACTTTAGGTAATGATACGTTCTTTTAAGTTACCAATATGGACTGTTTAGGTACAAAGGTGTGCTTTTTGAAAAGGTATACCGCCCCAGTGACAACTTTTGTACCTTTTTTTTCTGAGAGTGTGTCATTAGTTACTCTCCCTCCTGTCTTTCCAAACCTTTCACTAAACTTTACACAGCTCTTTTGCATATGAAGGACGGTTTATAGTGCCCACTTCTTTCAATATCCAATAAAATTAAATAAAAAATAAAATAGCTATAAAATACTGATTGGTACAAATATTCAATTAAAAAAAATAACCACTTTTATTTATTTCTTTATTTTAAGTTGAGGCTGATGTGTTTAAGACCTTGTTAAGAGGCTTTGGTTTAGTCTTAAAGGAAATGTAAAAAATACACACTAATGGTCAAAAGTTTAGAATAATTAAGTAAAAATAGTTGAATGAAATCTCTTATGCTCACCAAGGCTGCATTTATTTTGTTAAAAAATGCATAAAAACAATAATATTGTGAAATATTATTACAGTTTAAAATAACTGTTTCTACTTGAATATTTTTGTAAAATATTATTTATTCTTGTGATGCAAAGCTGAATTTCCAGCATCATCACTATAGTCGTCAGTGTCTTATGATGATAATATGCTGATTATAATATATTTCAAATAATACTTCCAAAGGTTATACTGTGTTTTTGATCAAGTGAATGCAGCCTTGGTAAGAATTCTTAAAAAAAAAAAGTTTTCAATCTGAATTATTTCAGAATGTTTTTAATCTCTGTTTTGTTAGATTTGTCAGCAGTGAATGATCTTCAACTGTTACTTGTACTGGTTTTGTACCGTAAAAACTAGTTATTGAAAAGTGAAAATATCAGCATTAAATAATTGTATTTTAAAAAAGCATATCCCAACTTAAAAGGCTGAATGAATCTTTAAGATGTCACAATGCAACTTGTTAACATTTACAGCAGTGGCGTGCTGCAGACCTCCGCAGGGGCAGGACCTCGAGCCCCCCAGACCCCTGTGCGCGCCACTGATTTACAGACATTCTTTGTCAAACAGAATGTTTTAAAATGTCAAATCCATGAAATTGGATAGTGTCAAGAATGCATGCAATTTAAAAAGGCCCTGGGGTCTCTGGGACCCCCAAAGGATTAAGGATCCGACAGATCTGCCACTAGGTGGCGCAGTTGCAGTGAATGAATGGCATTCTGCAGCACTGAGCACTGGAGCTCGTGCAGGGGAGGAGAGAGACCCCCAGTTCCGGACAAACTTTGCAGGATTGCGCAGAACTGGTCGAGTGACTCGGAGGGAGCTCGAGCTCTGAGGTCTGTGATTGGAGGAGAAAGACCGAGTCCAAAAACTATCGGCCAGGAAACGTCTCGGGTTTCAGGGGGGAGTGACATTTCTTCAGGGGGTTGGAAGCAGAGAGAAAAAAATCAGTGTAAACCTGACAAAGCGTCTGAGAACAGCCAGTATCCTCTGAGACTGCGTTCATGTCACTGGATGTGTATTTTGGGATGGATGTTTTATTCGCTGATTGTTGCACTGTCACATCTCCTGTAGCTGAAGGCTGCTGCGCGTTTGCACGAGCCGTTTAGTGAAGCAACAACTTGGTTTACAGACGAAAAAAAAAGTTTCTGGGACGCGTCATTTTTTTTCCTGGAAGGATTTACACAAACACGCACGGATACTATCGGTGGCTCGCTATTGGCATGCGATCCTATCGTTGGTGCCCCGTTGGATTTGGGAATAGGGAATAGTTTGGTCACATTCCTGTCTGGATTCGGCCCATGAGCTCCCTGTTCATATGCGGATCCTGAACTCCACTATCAGCTCCTTCTCTGTAAGTTACTTGTGTTTCTGTTGATATTTTAAGCGGAGGTTTGCTCGTATTTTATGGAAATGCAACGTTCTGTCATTTTTTTTGCGACTTTACGCATGTTTAATTATCGTTTCTTTAGCTTTTGCAATACGCAAATGTATCTTAACCACTGCATACGAATAAATATTAAATTAAATGAGCACAGATTTGGATATATTCTAGGCTAATTCTGAAGTTACGTGGAGTTCACTGAAAATGTCATAACTTCTCTTTTCATCAGCGATGGCCTTGTCAGACAATTTTGTCAAGGTTATTTAACAAAATATTTTCACTTAGTTAAAATGTATGCACACTCAGTGTGTGTGTTTGCATTTTTTCTTGCTCTATTTTATATATATAAACAGTTATTATTTTTATATAAAAACTAAACAGTTTTTTATTTTTACAAAAGGTAAAATTATGGGTCTGTGCTTATAATATCACTGTATTAGAAAATGTCATTTAAAAATGTCAGAATGGTTAAAACCACTCAAAATCACCACTTAGATTAGCTCAGATAATGCATTTATAATATACTGCAATCATTTAAAACGTGCACATTTTTACAACAGTTCAATCGATTCAAATGTAAATTTATATTTGAATTTTAAAAACAACCATTTTTTGTGCTTTTCAGGAACAGTTTGGCCTATTTGTTGGTTTCTTTCCCTCTATCATCATACAGTTGCAATTAAAGTATCCCCATCCTGCCCTGAAATCTTGTGGATACAGGAAGCTCTTATAAAAATGAAACCGACTGACATGAGGTTGCTTTAGAAAGTTTTCTTTGCCATGATAAATAAGTTTGGATACTTGCTTATTAGTGATAAATTCACAGAGCAAAGCTCTGTGTTGAAATAAACTAGAATGTTGTTTGCAAAAATCAATCAATAATCAGCTGTAATCTTAATTTAGATACTAATTAAAGTTGATCCAATGATACAGTCTGTCCATTCACAAAGTGACCAAATTAGTGTCCAGTAATAAACTCACGATAAACTCATTAGGTTTGTGTTTTCTAATGGTCTTCGATTAGGTCAAGTAACAATTCAAATGAAATCAAAGAACACAGAACAGCTGATTCCAGAGGGACACTAGGGTTTTTCTTTGCATTGAAATTAAATCCTTTCTGTTTATTCTGATTTGAATGTCAATAGGATGCTGAGTAATGCCTTCAGATTAAGTGTGCACGCGTTATATGCCACAGAAAACGTTCTAAAACAGTGCTTTCGTGAGAAAAGTTCTTTAAAGATGACGTCATGTATTGCATTGGGAACTTTTTCAAAATCATGCTCATGCAGCAAACCTGGTAAGCACTGACGGTGCTTTGCTCTGTTTCTATCTAGCATGAGCAGACATGTCTCTCGCGATCCCCGTGTGAACCAGTTATCAAACCTATTAAATCTAATTGAATGGCGCATGATTAGATATGAGAATAAACTACAGTGCTCGTGTCCGAACTCGTGTTACAGCATTAGAATCCTGCATTGCTCACGAAAAAAATAAAAAACCTCTGTGGAGGAACCCCACCAGCAGTCAGTCATCTCTCAAGCATTGAAGCCTGCTATAAATGCACGCGCACGACCACAGAGATCAATATTACTTTTACGCGCCAGATCTCCAGAGTGTGACGTGACAGACTTACTGATTCCCGCGTTTTCAATCCCTTTTCCGTTGTCTTGTTTTGAATGCATGAAATCATAATTTTGTTTGTGCAAATGAGTTCTAAACTGTCAATAAAGTTGTTTCCTTTTACAATAAGAATGAAATAGATAGATAGATAGATAGATAGATAGATAGATAGATAGATAGATATGTATCTTGGTTTTTGTAGATGTAGATGTAGTGCTTGGGATAAAGGTGTCTACCAAGTGCATAAATGTATATGAACAAATGCATAGAAATATATCCACAGTTTGTTAGTTAGATGGTTTGCAGTCCTGATAAAATAAATCTCTGTTTAATAGTTATGTATATCTCCTACATGATTAGTTTATCAGTTCTTTAGAAAGTTAGCCGAAGTTGCAGGTAGCTCTTGAGGCAGTGGCTGATGGAGGTGTTTTGTCAGGTTAGTGTGTAGGTGTCAGACTGTAGGTAGGTCTAAAGAATCAGAGCTTTGGTATGTCTATGGCAAGGCTCGTTTAACAGCATTTTGACACTGTCTCTTTTATAACTAGGCCTACGCACTCTGCAAGATAGCTGTGCTTCAGAATCAACTGATTTAAAATATTCACACGAAATATGTAGGGCCATAGCTATGGAGTGTTTTATGTATTGTGTATGGCATCTTGAAGGACATTTTTCTAATTGTTTCTCCTCTTTTTTTTGGTGATCACCTTCCCGTGTCTCTGTCCTGTCTCCTGCCCTCCTCAGCCCAGGTGATCGGTGGGAATTCCAGTGAGTGTCCGACCATACAGCCTGCAGTTCATGGTTTGGTGGAGCCCCTCAGATGGGATCCGTGTCCAGGGGGAGGCCGAGGAGGGGGGGATGGGGAGACACACCCACTGCTGAAGGGATGTCCACCCGAGGGTGGCTTCTGGGTGCGCTCCTACTTTTGACCCTGGCAGCGGTGTCTGTGGCAAGGCCATCATCAAAGATTGCTGAAAAGGTGGAGAAAATAAGTGAACGTGAAGGTAAGTAATGAGAAAAAGGAGCAATGGAATATCATTCAAGAAACATTCCCAGTCTTTCCAGCAGGATCTTGTTAGGAATTCTCGTTACTTCAGTGGTGACAAAAAAACAGATGCTTCTTTACTGCTTATTTGCTATAAAAAACAACCTTCTTTTCCTATGCCGCTGCACCTATGTGTGAAAATATTTAGTTTTTATTGGGGGAAGTCTTGGGAAATTAAGGAATTTTGGTTGAAACAAAACATTGGTGCACGGAATTTCTCATGGTATAGGTAGGATTCCTCATGGCTTCATACATCATTAGTTAGTGCAGATTTTTGGGATTTAACTTTTCATAAACGGTTGTGTTAAGCCCTTCAAGACAGCCAGGAAAGTTCTGAGGAGGTGCTGGTTTGCAGTGATGTGTGGTTTGGAGGTTTTATGAGTAGCTGTATGCAAACCCTAGGAAGTACTTCTTTTGCATGGAGCACGCCTTTGAAATGCTGATAATTATGTGGAGAAAGCGGTTTAAGCATATATCTGGCGTCTTTGAACTGTGAACCCTGAGGTTTAATAATGTATGGAATTATTTTTCATATGCTATACTCAACAACAGCTCGTTTCAAAAGAGTCGCTTTCAGGATTTTTGTGGTTCCATTCATAACGTCTCTTTTCCTTTCTCCCCCCATATTTTCTCTCTCTCTCCATCTGTCTGAGTTTAATGTTTTTCAGAGTTGAGGACCACACACATACCTGCTTGCTTGGCATGCAGATGCAAACCAACCCGTATTAGTTTGTTTGGGAAGAAAATAAACCTTATATGCTTTCCGATTTGAACTAAAATGAAACGAGATTTTCTGCTCTTTTTGGAGGTTTCCTGACTTCCTTTTAACGGGATGTGGTTTGTCATCATTTTCATTCCTAACTCTAAGTAAAAACACTCATTTTATTTGGTTCTTTGGCACTTTCTGAAGTGGTGAATTCCCAGTGGCGTATCTTGGCCAAGTTTTGCCACATTCTGCCATTAGCAGTTGAGATTATTGATGTGATTTTTCGTTTTGTTTGGGGCAGCAGGTAATGAGAACTGTTGCATTGGAAAAGCCTGCTTTAGTTCTTCTGGCTTTAATCACTATATTAATTAAAGGGTTGTCAAACACAATCAATGGAAGTAGCCACCCAACCCCCCCAACCAACACTGTCCAGATGCCCTTTGACCTCAGGGTTGAAACAGGTCCATAGCAGGGTTAAAGCGAAAGTTCACCCAAAATATAGATTCTGTCATTATTAACTCACTCTTATGTTGTTCCAAAAATGCAGGACTTTTCTTTTTACAAAGTTAACGAAATAATACATTTTGAAGGATTTGTGCTCTTTTCAATAAAATGGAAGCTTATTGTGATCAACAGCTTTTGGGGACACTCCATCAACCAAAAAGGACAAAAAAGTGCCAAAATGTTAAACTTCTTAGACTTTTGGTATAGATTTGTGTGAGAAACAATCAAATTTAAGTTGTTATTCCTTGAAAATTGGAGTAGACTTGTATCGTTTACTTTTATGTTACTTTTTAACCATGAATCTCCTTATATTCTTCTATGGGAAAGAGCAGCTTGGAAATGTCTTCTTTCCACACTTATTTTAGAACGGCACAAGGGTGAGTAAATGAGGAAGTGAATAAGAGTAAAGCATCGCTTAGCGTCTCAAATACAAAAGACGTTCTATTGCGCAATATCGCATTATCCTTTGTCCAAAGTCAGATGCTTAACTTTTCATCTTCTAATGCTAAGTGGTCTATGTTGTGGAACTTCATAAGACGATTTGCACTTTTCTCTCCTATCATATGATGGAAGATTATGAGAGGTCATGTGACGGAGGATTAGGTGACTGAAGTGGTGTCATGTGATGCGGAAAGGCTGGGAGAGAGGTTTTGGTGAAATTTGGAGAGTTCTAACCACACCAGTTTCTTGTGGTAGAGACGCAACTCAAGTAGTTGAATGGTTGTGCTACACATGTTTACTTTTTGTACCAAAAAAACTGTGTATGTATCAATTCAACAACAACAAAAAAGCCTGCCATTAAACGCCCACCCCTGGAGGGAAACTTCAACAGCACCCACCTGATGCATGCAAAGCCCACCAAGGGCTCAGTTGTGTTTCTGGGATGGGTAATTGTTTAAGATAGCATATCAGTTTAGAATTATTACAGCGCTGTTTTTTTTTCTGTTAAGGGAGAGTTATATGATTACATAAAATATATTCCATTATCTTCTTGAATCAGCAATGTTGCTAACCTAAAAAGAGTTTTATTGTGAGCAGGCATTGCTTCTCTTTAGAAGCAAGTGATCTTCTTAGAGGTTTGAAAGCAACACATTGTTAAAGTGTGGGAAAGCAAACTTGGATCAAATGTAATCTGACGGGGCTTAGAGCACAATAGTTGAAGATCTTCACCCTTTATTCTCTTATTCCCTGACGCCCCATAAGGTTTGTGGTTGGAACCAGAGGTATGGCCAGGCTGACCCAATGGTGGAAAATGTGGAATCGCACAAGCTTGATTTGGATCATTGTTATTTGGATTGTGTGATTTATTTATTGTCATTGGAGTGGTTCTTCTAGGGTTTTAGTGTGCATGTGTGCCATGTTGGTTTGGACAGAATTAGACACATTCAAATGGAGCTTTGATGATGTTTAAAACATTGGCTGGAGATCCAAACGAATCTCTCGCTGACTTTCCTGTCATCAGTCTTTTTTCTGAAATTGGAATTGTCCCCAATTCCATTCTCTCTGCTTTTTTTAGCCAGAGGGTTTTTTTCTTGCAACCCAGACATTTCTGTTCATAACAGTCACAATACCCAAACCAGTAACACCAGAAGTGTGAGAGATGCTCAGACTCTCGATAAGCGTGCCTTAAATTGACCACCTGCATACAGAAGGGGGTTTCCTGGGTGAATCATGCACTGTTTATACTAAGAGTCATAATAAAAGTGCCAGCTCACACCATTTGTTTATTATGTTTTCATGGGTGAATAAAACTTAATTCTTCTACTTAACAAACTAAACTGCCCCCCCCCTCCCCATAATTTTTATATAAAGCAATTGGCTGCTGTCAACCTTTGCAGTGTTTTTTGTTTATACATGTGTGCTGTATATGCTGCATATTAGTAAAAAAAAAATATATATATATATTTATATATATGTATGTATGAAGTGTTTCTTGGAGGTACATTTCTTTTAGTACATTGAAGGGTGGTCATAAGACTTTTTACATACACCATGTGACCTGTAAATGCGAAAAAATGTTTCAATTGCAGTTTTACTAATTATTTCTTTTTCACATAGCCTGAAAAACAACCTCATGCAAGCGTAAAAACTTTTTGTAGTATTAGGTAGTTTTTATGAAATTAACGCGTTTCCATTAGGTTGCATTTTCAAATCGCAATGTCAATTTGCACCATTTGAAGGGTAATGGAAACATTGTTTGTTAGCACATTTGTAGGTGGTTTCCTGAGTAGGCCTATATCAGGTGCTTGCTAGGTGGTTGCTTACTGGCCCAAGACATAAATAAGTAACATTTAAGGTCATGAACAGGGAACTTTTTTATTTTATATTGCCCATTTTATTAATTTAATCCATTAGAAACCAACTACCACAACTCTCATCAAGAAGCTCCATTTGATGCATTATTCATGCCTTTAGCACAAACAGTACAGATCAGACCACAAATTTTAAAGTTAGCGGTCTGCTCAAATCTACCACCAGATTCCAGTGTTTATATGTGACTCCAGAGGGTTTGGAGGGAAAGTTGGCCAATGAGATTTGTCCATGCTTGTGTTGCCGTAGGCGCCCCTGAGAGGTCTGTGCTTTTGACTGGGCATGCCATTGTCAGAACAATAAAGCTTGCAGAAATTACAATTTGAAAGGCGATTGTGATTAGGAAAGAAAAGGAGTGGCCATGGAAGAGTGTTGGGATTTAACTGGTGTAGAAAATGGGAAGGGTGAGAAAATAAGCAAGGAAGGGAATGTGAAAGGACAACAGGGTGAATGTGCAGCTTGGGTAAAGTTTACTTGTGTGGGGCGGATGGGTTGTCTGCTAAAGCCCTGTGATCTAATTATCAGTGTTTGCTAAGGTAAGCGCCAGTACTACTGTTTAAACAGACCCCTAACTCTAACTACTAAACTTTGGAGTGTAACTCGTCCCACACCTTTTGTCCTTTTTTTGAGAGCAGGTGTGCAAATATGGTTTGCTATTATACTTTAAGGAGGACCTGAGGAATATCTAGGGTCCAGAATGTCATCAAGAGTTCAAGGTGAATCTAGCCAGGAAGCTCCCACTTAGCAACAATATAGCAACCACCTGTAGTACCAGAAACACAACAGCATAGCAATTCACCCCAATATCATCTAACAACTTATGCATGGGCAAAAACTGTTCTGATGTAGGTTTTTTTTTTTTTTTTTTTTTTTTTTTTTTTTTAATGCAAGTACTTTGTTTGATTTTAAGTAATCTTTTACATTTCATTGAATATAATAAAAAAAAATTACCCATAGGATCAATGGAAGTAAATTAGATTTTTTAATTATTTAATTGTGAGACTGGGGCATTGTTATTAAATTATATTTGGCAACAACAATGACTTTTGCATGGGCAAACTGTTTTAGAAAAATGCTAAAAAAATGTTTTTTCTTTTTATTGAAGTACTTTGTGTTGTTGTAAATGAACAATTCTGGCCATAAGATTACGTAATGGAAATAGATTTGATTTCATTGACGTTTTTTGTGTATGTGTGTGTGTGTAATGAATAACTTTGGCTAAACAAATAATGGAAATGATGATTTAATTTGATTTCAAAATTATGCATTTTTATTAAATTAAATTTGGCATAAACTACGATGTGTGCATGAACAAAAACTATCAGGAATAGGGAAACGACCGTTCTTAACAAAATGCAATAAAAATAAAAAGATTGAAAAGAATTAGATTAGATTATTTGATTCTTAAGTATAATTTAATTTCATGTAATGGAACTGCATCTGACATCAACAAATATAGTACCTTGAAGTATGAAGACTTGGGGGTTTGCAACTCCCTGGTTGGGAAATCCTGGAAAAAGTGGAATTAAGGTGTATATATCTGTTATTAGAGAGCCATTTCATCATAGTTTCTTCTCACATCTCATCCGACTGACACGAGCACTCAGTGTAGCACACAGCAGTCTCAATTCCATCTCACCAAGAGGACGGAGACAGAAGGATGATAGTGTGAGAATTGGACAGACTGGATCCTGTCACAGTTTGGTCGAGAGCCTAATTATCTGTTCTAGCTGAGGCGCAAATGACATGTGGTGAAGCAGACGGGAAGTGTGAGACAGTCGGTATCTGTCACTCCTGACGGAACGTTTGATAATAACCGCCACTCACAGTACGCTTTTCAATAGCCTTCTCATCAAAACACTGGAGAACAGACAGAGTCACACCTCCAGAATTTGAGTTTGAGGGCTTTTTCCCCTGCATGTGTTTCACCTATTATTCCAGTTTTAGGAAAGATGTTAAGTGTTGCAGAGTAGGATGTTGCTTTGATTAGGGTTGGGCGATGTCTACCAAATTGGCATTGGATGATGTCTACAATGAAACATTGCGATGGACGATGACATTGGGAAGGGGGGGGGGGTTGTCATCAGAAGTGTCTGCGAGACATCTGCGCACACTGTCAGAATCCTGAAAGTGAAGTATAGCCAAGCCTAAGTGGTGTGGATGTTAGAGGATTAAAACATTACATTTTTGTTTGGTTATTTTAATTGTATTGTAATATATTTATTATCCAACACACACAGTCTGATCCGCATGTTCTAGCCTATTTAATCTAAATTATTTTCAATAATTTTGAATGTTGTTCAATGTTTTAAGTTTGTGTAAAACATTTGTTTGTTGTTTTTGCACAATCAAATATTTAACATTTGTAATCAGGAAAAAAATAATTGAATGAACTGCGCAAAAATTGGTAGCAAGCATTGCACTGGGCTCTGTAGTGCGATTAATGAAGATGGTTTTTTTTTTTGGGGGGGGGGGGGTGTCATCACGAAACATCATGAGCTCTGACCTTTCCCCAGAAGCAATATCTGGAATTTTCAGGATGTCAACAGGTTGTGGATTTGTGGAGGGTCGGTGTCTTGTGGACGGCAGGGGGTCGGTTGGCAGGGTGAGAGGTGAAAGGTCAAAGAGCAAATCAGAGGAGCAGGAGGTGGTGTTGATGGTAAAGAACAGATGTACTGGACCTGAAGAATAAAGAGAATGAAAGCATGTCGAATGTTTAAAGAGGTTGAGCTTGCATCAAGTTCCTCTCTGCCAGAACAGGACAGAATTTATCGTGGTGCTGTGAGAAATGCTTTCTTTACCTTTGAATAATGAAGCTGTTTTTAAATGTCGACAAAGTCATTTGATCAACTAAAACTGATTGAAACTGGCTGGTTTGTCTTTTCTTTGTAGCACTACTGGTAAAACATGATGGTAGCAACATCCAATTTTAACTTTTAAAATAAAAAGAAAGGTCAGATTAAAATGAGCTTGCTCTAGAAGTTACTCTTTGTCTTCCAAATGCATACATGTATAAACCATAATAATTTGGAATAATTAGTTGGAGAGCTCTTCTGTCTCCTTTTTCTGCATGGATCTTTCTGCTTTCAGCATGCACAGCTTAATCTTTTGCACTGCTT
Source organism: Carassius auratus (assembly GCF_003368295.1). Lineage (NCBI taxonomy): Eukaryota > Metazoa > Chordata > Actinopteri > Cypriniformes > Cyprinidae > Carassius > Carassius auratus. Next base: position 3,659,999 of record NC_039255.1, read on the forward strand.
AATTCAACTCCCCTCAGCATTTTATCTGTTCACTATTAACATACTAAAAGTTTAGTGAGGCTCAATTGTCCACTGGACATGCTGCAGAGTTTCCTAAGTGTGTATGTAAAAAAACTGATCCACATGTGTTGGCTCTTTCTAACAGGACTTGAGTGGGAGCAGGCCTCGTTTTTTTTTTCAGTTCGTCTTTAATCGTACAATAGAGGGAAATACGCAGCCAATTACAGTTAAATAACAGTTGGACAAACTGAGGCCTCCGGAAGAGCAAGGCAATGAATACCGGTCCCATCAATCAACAGATCAGAGTTCGTTCTAAGGCCGCACCGTCGCGAAAGACAAAAAGGAAAAGGTAATTGTTTCCGGACTCGTGAAAAAAGGAACAATACAGGAACTAAACGTGTGTAGGGCAGTGTGCCTGGGGAGAGAGTTTAGACCTTCAAGCACACTCCAAACCCCTCGAGGACTGAACGCGAGTCATACGACTTTCCCTTCCTGTGGTGAGTAGTTCACTCCACCATACACATTCACAATAGGACAAGAATGTGCAGGAAGAGAGGTGTGTTACTACGAGAAAGGTTGGGACAGTCTCTGCGCCGCTGATCAAGTCTGATCATGTTTTTCCATACTTCTCGCTTTCAAAGTTTATGTCTTTTTCATGCTTAGTAAGCTGTTTAGTCTGTCTTAATCCATAGTTTCTGCCTAGATGCAGTTAGTTGTTGTTTGTACTGTAGAATTATGGGATCTTTTACAGTGTCAGAAGTTTATTAGTGGTTCTTACACTTGGAGGTGGATCATGGTGTACTGGCCAAATTATTGAGCAATTAGTCCAGGTTTTCCCTGAATGTGTTTGTGGTTTGTATTGCATTTCTGTGGTCTGGGTTAAATCATACAGCTATGTTAATTGTCCAAAAATCTAATATCTGTGCTGGTGTTTCTCAAACTGTATCATACAGATTGTACAGTTACCATCTGTATTAGCAAGTGTTGATGGCTTTTTTTTTTGAAGGCAGTTTCGACCTCATTTGAGTCATTGTGTATCTGCATCAAGTGTGGTTACTATGCAGTGCAGTGTTTTTCGTGGTTTATCATTCTACCCATAAGATTAAGTGAATTAAATGGATAGAATAACTTTCATGAAATCCTCACTCTTTGCTTCTCATTCTGACCTGATTGGGGCGTTTGATTTCTGTTCATCTTGGCTTTGCTCTCAATGCAGTCTCAGGTGAATTGAAATGGATATAGTTGGTATGTTTTGCTTAAATGCTTGATCACATATTGCTTCACATAAATAGAGGTCAGCTGATATGGGTGTAGGATTTACAGAACAAATGCAAATTTAATGACTTTTTTTTTTTTTTTTTTTACAAATATCTAAAACAACAATATATATATGTATATTATATATATAATTACAAGTATGTACTTTAGAATTTATAATTAAATAGATAAAACATTATATTATGTAATAAATTGCAAAGTTAACTAAGTTAAGTTTTTTTTCTCCTTAATGCCCAAACCACCTTATTTCAATCTCAAATCAAGCCTTTGATTTTCCTGTTTTAGGTGCCTCACTTTGAGGCCATTTGGCATTCCGTATGAGCGTTTGGCTAGGCAATATAGTTATTGTAGAGCATAATTAAAGATAATGGAATAAACCGGCAATAACAGGCTTAATTCTAATGCGTGAGGTCGAGGTTGAAATGACAGGGAAAGGAAAACCAAAGACTCTGTTTATGAAATGAACAAATATTGAACTCTATTTCTCGACTGGCACCTCTTTCATTTCAGCTTACTGCTAATGCCACACTTTTTCCCACTGGTACAGCTACATGCTTCCAGAAATGCTCTGTATTCATGCTTCACAGCTAATTGGATGCTCTGAGGTGTCTGTATTTGGGATATTTTGACTTTTGGGTGAACTATTCATTTAATTGAAGCCTCTTCTCCACACTAGTCACTCTAGGGATGTTATTTTGGTGCAGTGTTCTTCATCTTACACTCTTTCTCTTTCTCTGTGCACCCTGTCACCCCTTTTCTCCTGCCCTCCTCTCTTTTCCCCTTCGCTCTGCAGAGCCTCCAACCAAAAACCAAAACTCTAAGCCTACTCTGTGCTCGGTGCACCCGGGTGAACTGCTCAAGCTCAGCTGCCCGCTGCCCGAGGCGGCCGCCATCGTCTGGACCAAAGACGGCTCCTCGCTGGGCCCTGACAACCGCACACTCATAGATCAGGAGTGGTTACAGATCCGCGACGCCACCCCTAAGGACTCGGGCCTGTACGCGTGCAGTGCCGTGGGCTCGCTGGCCGGCGACATGCTTTGCTTCATCGTAAACGTTACAGGTGAGACACCAGTCTAACACAGGTGGTGCCATCTGCTGAATGAGACTTTGATATCCGTGGATGAGTCTTCATCACTCATCATCATCAATCATTCATAACTCACTTTACAATGCAAGGAAGTGGAAATGTAGTCATTAAAATGTCTTTGCATGCACCATTCGGATTTACGTCCTGAGATTTGAACATTCGTTGGTTCTGTAAAAATGAATATTAAGATTCTATTAGTTGATGTTAGCTTATAGCTTACACTTTTTGTCATTGTGTTATACAGACATTTTGTCTGTCTGATTTAACACGTCGTTAAAATATTTTGGACAGTTTTTTAACTAGCATTCATAGTTGCTCTGGGCTACTGAACACAATCTTATCTCACAGTAACATTAAATGATGACACATTACAGTTATTTTTGCTATATATGTTTTTTAAATATAAATTTATTTATATAAAAGATATATTTATCTATTAAAAATAATATATAGAAATATATATATTCTCCTCAGAATTCGTTATGAACGAAAGGTACTTAATCTCCTTTGTTTATTTTCTGTGGATTTGCATGGACACAATGATTATTCATAACAAATAAATGACAAAGCCAGCCAGGCATCAGTGCTAAAACAGGTTCACATTTTATAAGACTTGAGTTTAAAAATAAAGACTCCAGACAGTAAATTTAATACTGTAAATAAGGTACTCTAAAATTGTACTCTAAAAATTGTTTGATTTGATGAGCTGTGCTCAATGCTGTTATTACTGTATTAACGTTGCTGTATGTAATTTTTGAAATAAATTAAAATCACCATATATACACAATTATACATTCACTGGTATTTAGGAAATATGCTAAGTTCATATTTTTTTTCTTTCTCCTAAAAGCAATGCTACAGCCAGTTATTCTACTTTGAAAATGTGCCTTCTATGTCGTAATGTCTGTTTTTGTTTTGGTCTGTGTGATTCCACCCACTGCTAGTTTAACCAATATTATTTAGACACCCCGGATTGCCGGTTGGTGGAAAACACAGTATATCGAAGCCATGGAAGGCAGCAAACAGACTGGCTCAGAGATCGTAGATTGTACACGACCTAAATAGCCTCGGCATCCATCTAAAAAGCTCTATGATCAGAGGCATATTAAAATGTGGATAAAGCACTCATAAACATAAAGTGTAAGGCAGTGTTAATTGTGTTCATTCCTGTTGAGTGTCCTCAATCTGACAACCCGCCGGAGCATCGCGTCTGAGGAGATGGAGGCGGGAGAAGTAATACTTAGAATTTGGACTGCAGTGCCCATTTCAGCCACTAGTTGTCAATATTGCATACTACACCTTTAATGCATCAAAAAAGCAAATATTTGATTAGTGATTGTTAGCATAGAAGTCAGGGTGTTGTGACGGCAGGAGAAACAAAGCACGGTTATAGTATTCCCGGTACTCTCTGCAGATGCCATCTCATCCGGTGACGATGAGGACGACACGGAGCGATCGGACGATGTCGGGGTGGACGGTGAACAAATACGTGAGTATCAGGACCGGGGACCGAACACCAGTTGGCTCAGAGTACCATATGAAATCCACTTGTATTTCCGATGTTGAATTTAGATGCAGCACGGTTGCTATAGTGTTGTCATATTGGCAAAGGTATTAGTTTTTTTTTGTTAGTGCCATTTTTTTTGTTAGTGAAACCAGACTCTATTGATAGGACAGGCCTGCAGCAGAGCCTGATGTTCAGTATGTCACCAAGAATTCCAGCACAGACACATTCCCAGAATTCCAGGACTTCTCCTTCCTTCTTTCTTTGTGTCTTTGTGCTCTCCATTTCTCAGGTCCATGAGGGTCTGTAATTTTCTGCTAAGGGATGTGTTTAGAATTGAGAATAGCAGGGAAAGACTTGAGGTGAAATAGTAACGAAATATAGAAAAAAAAGAGACATTCCAAAGATGTTAATAATCCGAGTGTTGCAAGGATGACTTGTATTTGTTGGCAAGCCTGGAAGTCAACTGGTTTCCTCAGCAAAAACCCAGGATTTTTCCATTGGCTTTGAGATTATTGTGGAAAATAAGTTTATGTTTCTTACATGTTTTGTCCATCATGATAATATTTACAAATGAACACAACTTATGTGAATTTTGAAGCCTAAATACAATGGCTAAAAGCTAAAGCTACAGTCACACAACTTCATCATCATCACTCTTATACTTCCAACAATCAGTTTCATCTTATATAAGCGAGTTCATGAGTTTTCCTGTTGGATATGATGATGTTTAATGTCTCAGACAACCCATGGAGTCCCATTTAGCCACTTGATCAACATGCATAAAAGATTTAAAATTATGAGTGGGGTAAAACCAATGTATTATATGTTGTAAAATAAAACAACAATATATTGCGCTAGTACTAACCACAGACTTTATTTCAGGCCACAAACCCATTGACTTTGGGACGATGGAATTGTAACTTATTTCCAGTTTCAGGACTCATTCCTTCAGCAATCTATGTTTTTATTTTTGGTCACGGTTAACACAAAATGCTTCTCATTTTTGAGAACTTTATGCACAAGAGAAGCCTTGACAGGTGAGGAAAGGATATTGACTGCATTTCCATTGCTGAAATGAGCGCCATACCCAACAAAGTCTGTTTTGAGTTGTTCAAAATGGTATATTAAAGAGAGTTGTTGGAAAGAGGGGTGGAGCGAGGTCTTCCAGCTAATGGGCTCTGGTTTGGATCTGCCCCAACACTTTTCTGTGTATGCTTTGGAGGTCTGGCCTTTGGCCGTGTACGAGTGGAGTTGAGGTGGGTGTGGGGGGATTGGGATTGGGATGGAGGGGTGTTTAACATTATGCTTGGGGTGGTTTCGGGCTCAGTGGGTTGGATTTCTGCCCTGTTGAACCACTCCGAACTCTTTGATATTTCTGTGCAAAGGGGGCCTCAACAACAGCAGTCTCAAAAACATCAATTCCCCCCCCCCCCTCTCATGAGAAAGTTTAGTTTATTTTTGAGAGGTTTTGTCTGCATGTGAGGTGTGCTGGAGTAGACAACGCTGGGATTGTTTAAAGTCTAAAGGTCTGGTTTTCATGTTTTTCTTTTTCTTTCTCTGCTTAATATGATGGAATTGGCTGCTGGGATGTTTCAGTGTTTCTGTTTACTGACCGATTGTTTTGCAGATACCAGTGGTATTTGTTGATAGTCCCAGAGTTTTTAAAGAAAAATGTCAATAAAGGTTCAATGGTCAGTCCATCTTTCACTAGAGGTCACCTGTCTTGGGGTTGCCCAGGACATCCATCCCTACTGCCCAACTGTCTGAGAGTCATTTCCATCTTAGTTTTCTCAAAAGGAGTCTGGCTTACAGACATGTAGTCTGTTGGACTTCAGGGCATTGAGGTTGAAGAGAATGACCGTTATGAAAGAATTCCCATGAGATGAGATGAAAAAGTTGGTTGGTGAAGAAAGAAAACAGACAGAGAGATAGACGTTGAAGAAAAGGGTTGAGTTGAAAACCAATTAGCATGCCTTCACGCTGAGGGGAAGATGTCTGTTTACACGTCTGATATCAAGTCGTTTGCAACCTTCCGGTTAGCATGTCTGTCGAACAAAAGAAATTGGATGTGATGGTCCAGTTCCTTCTTGGCAAGCTGCTGAGCTTTTGGACCAACTTGTTTTATCCTTCTTTTCTCTTGTGTGTTTTCAGAGCAAATGGGAATATGTTTTTATTTAAGCCGCTCACTGTGAGTTGCAGGGTTCCATTAAGCTGATGGGCGGTGCAGTCATGCAGGGCTACGAGTGTGAATAACTGTTTCGATTTGCATCCGTGGTCATGCCTTCCTGTTTCCCCTTGCTAAGTTTCAGACAGGCGCCTGCTTTCTCAGTCTCTTGGCAATGATGCATTTCTTTTGGGATATTGGGATTGAATCAGAATGGACCTCAGATTGATTTGCCATTTCATTGCATTTTTTTGTGTGTCATTGAATCAGTGTCATTTTGGAATTATTTATGTGCTATTTGTTTTTTATTTTAATTTTAGTAATTTTGTTATTTGCTTTTTAATTTATTTAATTTATATATTTAATTTCTATATATATATATATATATATATTGCAATTTTTCCAGTTGCTGCCTTCATTGATTTAGCAGTTGCACGAGGTCATGTTGCAATTTTGATTTTGAATGTATTTGTTATATGAACCTAATGCTGATCTTCAGCTAAAAACAAAACTGGTTCATCTTCAGTCTACTGTACAATCCATAAACTACTGTTTCTGGCTTTGATTCTACTTTTTTCCATAAACATAGATATAGAAAACACACTGTAGATGTCAAGGACTGATATATGATCTCTGAAAGTTTGCATGGAGGTTTTATGTGATGAATATCAAAGCTCCATGTAATCTCAAAAGCTTCGACTCATCAAAGATATATATAGTGCACTGCAAGTGTGTGATTCTTGTTGATGATTGGATGATGCAAATGGTTGTCATTGCTTCTTCTTTCCTACAGTGGCACCATATTGGACCTCGCCGGATAAGATGGAGAAGAAGCTGCATGCCGTCCCTGCGGCCAACACTGTGAAGTTTCGGTGCGCGGCAGCGGGAAATCCCAAGCCTGGAATGCGCTGGCTGAAAAACGGAAAACCCTTCAAACAGGAGGATCGCATGGGTGGTTACAAGGTAAGAGATCTTCACTAATGCTGGATGAGAAATGGCGCTCATCATGGTAAAATGCATTTAAAAAATGCTTAAGTACTAATGCTTTTCAAAGAGTACATCTTTTTATACATGCAGATTTACATGAGTCAGAATTGTTAGCATGAAACAGCTGGTGACGCACTGACTCTTGGTTAAAGTGTAATAGATGTGCAGGATGATTGGCCAATGTACCCCGATCAGTGTCTGTTTGCTCTTCCTTCTCTGAAAACACAGCTGATCCACACAGAAGGTCACTAATGATTGAGCTGCTCACGCTCGATTGATCTGAAGACTCAGATATGAGTCAGTGTCTGACTACAGGACCAAGAACTCGTTCATTTGATAATTCAGACTCAAGTTAACATTTACAGTAGTCACAGGCAAAACTATAAAGATATATATATATATATTATGTTTTATATTGTAACGGAAATGTATTTGAATTATTTTAGTTGCAGTTAAATACAATAAACCGGATTATTATTGCATTTTTAGAATATACAAAGCAAATCTTCATGAAAAAAGTCTCCACCTTCTGCCTAAAGGGCAGGTTTTAGTCAAAATAAGATCTAATATTCAATTCAATTCAAGTTTATTTCTATAGCGCTTTTTACAATCCAAATCCTGGCAAAACAGCTATACAGAAAATTCAAGTTTCTACATTATGTTTAGTAATAGCTTATTAAAATGTTTTATAGATAGCCTCAGGTGGGTTTTGTGGTCATTTGAAGGGTCTCAAAAGGCCGAGGGTTGAGGAGTGAAAGTCTCCATGGAAGAAACGCTGGATTTTGTGGCCTGAAGTCACGAGAGCTGCATTCCTGGGGTGGGGGCAGGGGCTCGCTCATCTGTCGGCACGGCGATATTAGTTTTCCCATGGTGCTCTTGCTCAAAAAAACCATAGTCTTCTGGGACAATTTCTCTCTCTGTTGTTTGTTTTGTCAGATTTGCCCTTCATTTTGAAAGACATCACACAACTGTTGTGAAATGAAGGATGATGGACGCTCAACTAAACCTGGAGTTTAGTTTGAGAAGAACTTGAGAATAACAAAAACAACCAGCTGTGTTTGGTTATACGATTCACAAACTGGGAACGTCGCATAAACAAGTGACTAAACTATTCCGAATGTGTTCTGTTGTACTAAGTTTGTATTTTTTGTATTTGTCCCGCTCAGCTCCGGCTCCAGCACTGGACTCTAATCATGGAGAGCGTGGTTCCCTCTGATAAAGGAAACTACACCTGCGTGGTGGAGAACGCCTACGGATCCATCAATCACACCTATACACTGGATGTAGTAGGTGAGTCCTGTTTACATGTGTTTCCTAACAGGCTGGTTTGGACACTGGCATATAAAACTGCTGTGGGTATCTTTGGGTGGACAGCATAGCAAATGAAGTTTGTGAGAGAGTACATATTAAAAATAACAATAGAGCAGGGATTTACATAGTGATTGGTCTATATATTGGCCAGTCCAATAAAACAGATGAGGTTTGGCCATTGTGAGAATATAGATAGTAGCCGATAAGCATAGCTGATTAGCAGACTGATTGCTATGTTAAGAGAATGTCTTTATTTGATTAAAAATTTGGTAAAATTTTGAAATATTATTACAATATATTTCACAATGATTATATTTTGAAATGTCATTTATTCCAGTGATCAAAGCTGTATTTTCAGCATCATTCCTCCACTCTTCAGTGTCACATGATTCTTAAGAAATCATTTTAATATGACATGGAAGCTATATTTCAAGTCTTTTATATCCATGCTGTTCTTATATGTATTGTGAACATGTCTATAATGCAGCTTTAAAATATTTGGAAGGCTTTGTTTTCATTCTTTTTGGTGTGAACTGTCCCTTTAATTCACAGCTGTCTACACTAGTTTATCGTTTGAGTAGACCTGCCCCATCTGAAGCTAAGAAACCAAGCTGTATTTTTGCATGCACGCTCCCATGCACATGCAGACATACTAGGCTCACACACACATATACATGCTCCCTATTTAGGGCCCCTGTTCTGGGTTAAGTAAAAGCAGTCTTTCAGAAAGTCTCTGTTTTTCTTTTCAGTTTTATTGCAAGGCCGTAAAGCCCTATTGTGTCTGGCTCAGTCTAATACTCTCATCAGAGAAAGTAGGAGAGAAAAGAGGCAGAGGATTGAGGGATAATGCTTTTGTTTTTCACTTTAATGTAAGACTATCCTACCTGGAAAGTCAGTGAAAATGGCAAGATGATAAAAAAGAAGGTCGGAAAAGAGAAAACCTTTTCCCTGTGCCGGAATTGGAGTCGCGCTGACCCTTCGAACAGGTCAATGAAAGTTGTGCCAGCCTGACCTGGCTTGCATTACAAAGCTGGACTAAGTACAAAGCGCTGACACTTAAAAGAGCCAGAAATACTCTAATTATCGCTGTTTATTGTGGATGTCAGCCAGATTCCAGAAATTTCTACTGTAGATCACTTCCAACAATAGCTTCTTCTACCAATTTGTGCACATACTGTATTATATAAATATTTGAGTCTAGGACTTCTAGTCACCATCCACTTCCACTCACGCTTTGCTGGCATTAGAGTTTGGCAGTAAATCACAGTCATTTTAAGTCATAGTAACAGTATATATAATAATATAGTGTTTTTTGTTAAAAGATTAATATGTCCTGTCTCATCTTGACTTGTTTGGTACACATATTTTTGCATTTCTTCATGCTTTTTGTCATGTTTGGTAATATGTAAATAATATTAAGTACTACTTCCATGTAAACACATCTTTTGCTTTATAAACCATACAGCAAAAGCTCTACTGACCGATGTTTCAAACCACCAGACCTAGTTGGCACAGTAACTTAGTTCATATCCCTCCTGATTTCTCTCTCAACCAATCCCGTGCCACAACCCCAGGAACCCCTCCCTCACTGTTTTTGGTCCACGGATGCTAAATCAGGAGTTTATCCAGAGTTCAACAGTCTTGCGTTGGGATGCAAGATCAGCAAATTTTTTAGTTTTTATCTTTGATTAACATTAATGGCAAAAATGACAACAGGAATATTAAGACAACTGTCACTTTAAGACATTAAGCACAGATCCCCTATAACTTCTACACATGTGTTTTCAGTCTAAAATGCTGGCTGCGTACACTTAAGACAAAACGAGTTGTGTTTACAATGATATTTGGATGTAATTCTGTGTATTTGTCCGTTCAAGCGCAAGACGATGTGAAAGAAAGCTCAATTCAGTATTCACACACTATATGAGGCTGCTATTTGTGTGTGTGCTTTGGAGAAAATGTGTGCAAATGCCAAATTGAGTTTCACTTTTGCATCTTCTTGTGCTTGAATGGTTAAAATCAAAATAAAATACACACACATGAATCGACAAACGTAATCAAAATCACTTGTCATATAAAATCAACCAGCCTTGGAAATTTGAAACCAGTTCTCGAAAGCCAACCCTTGACACAATCAATCTGAAACACTTGCTAGCGTCTCCAAAGGAAGACTTTCTGTCTGACTTGGAGATTTTGTGAGGTTTAGATGTTTGTGTGTCAGCAAAGTTTGTCTCTGTTCCTTTTTGTTTCTCATCTGTCTGTCTTTTCTTTTCACTGCCCATCTGTTGGGCATCCTTTATCCTTTGCATCCCTTGACCCCAACCCTTCTCTCTTTTGCTCCCTCTTTCTTCTTTGCACCATTGTTTTGAGCTTTTCTTGTGCCCCCTCTTGTGCCTCTCAGTCCTAAATCCTCTTACATCCCCCGCAAACCTCTGCTGCTTGTCTGTGAAGGCTGATCTCTCCACATATCCTGTGTGACATCATGCTTGTGTGTCTGTGTATGTCGGGGTAACTAGGAGACGTGTCAGAATTACAGGGTGAGAGTAATGTTGTGTTGTTAAGACAATGAGGTGTGTGTTTGTAGTATGGTTTAGACTGCTTAGTTTAGTTTTTCTTTGGAAAACGTTATAGAGTAGTTCTTACTGCATCCATAGTGGGATTATTATAGTTAACTAAAACTACAACCATTAAAAAAAAATAAAAAAAATTGTTATTTGAAATAAAATAGTTACTTGAAATAAAATAAACATTTCCAGGAAATTTTTTAAAAAAAAAAATAATATTTTCTTTTCTTTTCTATTCTACCAAAATAACTAAAAAATAAAATTTGTATAAAAAAAATATATATATATTTAGGCATATTTCTTTTATTAACTAATAAAACTAATAAAACTTACAAAGACACAACCAAATTACTAAAACATGAACTAAAATAAAAATAAAAATATATTAAAGTAATAAAATAAAAATGAAATCTAAAAAAAGTGTTTTTTTTATAAATATATATATTTTTTTAATTATAGGCACCTTAATTACTAAAGTTGATGTGTATTAGATACTCAAAACGAGTTTGGTTTTTATTGTGGCTTTTGGAAAAACAAACAGAAAAAAAAGCATTCTTATTTTGTAAGATCATTTTTAATGGGAAAAAGGAAATGAAACGAGAAGGTTCCTGATACGCCAACGCTGCCGGAACCGCATCTGATACATGGTGTACACTGTACATCTGTCTAAACCCCCACCCCACCCCACTTTGCCCTTCTTCATCTGTGTTTGTTCAGTCCTTATCAGCAGAGATAACGCAACAGTCTCTGTTTGTGAAGTCTTAACAGCAGCCTATTAGGACAGTAGGGTGGTGATCTGAACACCGTATGTTCATCTTTACTGTCTTACCAGGCAGATTGGGCTGGTTTCCACAACAAAGAAATATAAGCAGCACATCTGTTTTCAACATTGATAATAATAGAAATGTGCAGCAAATCAGCATATTCAAATGATTTATGAAGGATCACTGAAGACTGGAATAATGATGCTGAAAATTCAGCTTTGCATCACAGGAACAAATAGCATTTTAAACCAATTAAAATAGAAAACTTTTAAATTGCAATGTGTTGCAATGTGCAATGTTTTGAATATGTACCGACCCAAATTGTAGTTTCCTTAGTAAATATGAATATACTAATGTTCATTCTTCTTCCTTTCTATCAGAGCGCTCTCCTCACCGGCCCATTCTTCAGGCAGGTCTGCCGGCCAACGTCACTGTGCAAGTCGGAGAGGACGCTAAGTTCGTCTGTAAAGTTTACAGTGATGCTCAACCTCACATCCAGTGGCTGCAGCACATTGTGAAGAACGGCAGCCGTTACGGTCCTGACGGGCTCCCTTACGTCAGGGTGTTGAAGGTATTAGGCTATTTAGGCTTCCGTTTTTCACACATTTTGTCCTTTTCTTAGGGGGACAGGAATGTTTCGATGCAGCTGATTTCTTTTAGAAAGAATGAGAAGATACAAAAACACTTTATTCTTGCAGGATATATTCTTATGCCATGTAATGAGTGGTGCTCCTTGTTCTGCTCTCCTAAAGAGAACCAGAGATTATAACAGGCTCCCATATGTGTGTTTCTGTCCCTCGTTACGGCGCCCCCTAGCGCTCGGGCATTAACAGCTCGGACGTGGAAGTGCTCGTGCTCACCAACGTCACGGAAGAGGACTCTGGTGAATATACGTGCCGAGTGTCCAATTATATCGGTCAGGTCAGCCAGTCCGGTTGGCTTACTGTCCTTCCAGGTAAAAAACAAGAACGAGGCCTTCAACGTCCCCTGCCCCTCTGCTGGTGTTTTGGGTTGTTTTTTTTGCCGTCGTGGTGATCCTGGGATTTTCGCTGAGCTGTTATGGTGTGGTTTTTCTTATTTTTTGGTGGATCTTTCCAGGTCCCCAATCAGCCATGGAAACAAGCCTTTGGTCTGTCCTTGCCACTGTCTTTCTGTTCTGTTCTGTGTCAAGTCTCCCTCCTACTATTTCCTCTTTCATTTATCGCTTCACTTCGGTTCTTCCTTGGCAAAGAGGCAGCGGCTTGTTTTCCATGATCTTCACTTGTGTTTGCATGAACCCTTGAGGATCCGCTGGGTTCACCTGTGTTGGTGCAAAGATTTCGGCCTTCATTTTTTCCCCTGCCCTTCCTATTTGACGATCCTCTCTCCTGAAGAGGAACATCTACCATCTCTGTAATGTGTAGATGAGAAATACAACACTGAACATCATCTTTTCTCTTCTTGGTATTTTGGGTCTGATTTGTTTCTTTTCTTTTCTTCTCTTTCTTTCATCTACATCCCATCTTCCTCTTCTCCTTTGTTTCCTCCTTTGTTTCTCTCAGACGGCAGGTGTGAACACTACGGACAAAGAGATCGAGGTGCTCTACCTGCCTAATGTAACTTTCCAGGATGCGGGCGAGTATACGTGCTTGGCGGGTAACTCTATTGGGATCTCCTATCACACTGCTTGGTTGACGGTGCTTCCAGGTATACACTCGTCCTCTACTGCTTCCTCTACACTTCCTTTAAGTCAAAGCTACATTGGTTGATATCGCACCAATGGTCATTGAGAGGGACCACGAGGCACTTGGGACTGTTATTTTAGTATCATGATAGATGGTAATATTTCACAAAGAAAAATAATGAAATTACAGCTCCAATAATGTATTTTTCCTTATATTCTGGTTAATATTTTGAATAAATTTTCATTTTTTAGAGTTTTATTTAAATGTATTTAATTTAATGTTTTAGTACGTATTTCTCGGTCTATAAGTCGCACCTGAGTATAAGTCGCATCAGTCCAAAAATACGTCATGATGAGGAAAAAAACATATCTAAGTTGCACTGGACTATAAGTCACATTCATTTAGAACCAAGAGAAAACATTACCATCTACAGCCGCGAGAGGGCGCTCTATGTCTTCAGTGTAGACTACAGGAGAACTGAGCAGCATAGAGCGCCCTCTGGCCCTCTAGAAGGTAATGTTTTCTCTTGGTTCATTTCTCTTGGTTCATGTCAAATTAATTTTGATAAATAAGTCGCACCTGACTATAAGTCGCAGGACCAGCCAAACTATGAAAAAAAGTGCGACGTATAGTCTGGAAAATACTGTAATTTTGTTGTGTTTTTGTCATTTTTAGTTCTATAGAGTTTTATCATGTTAATAGATTTATTTTGTTTTAAGTGAGTTTTTTTTAATGGTTTTAGTTAACAATAATAACTTTGGTACTCATTTCCCCTAAAATGTAACGTTTTTTATTGTTGAACGTTTAAAGCATCATAATGAATTTGTTCATTAAATGTAAGAGTTATGAAATAATATTTTGGGCTGAAAATGTCTAAAATTGCACCCAAGTATCTCAAGATCCCTGTTATTTTAAATTTTCTCTTCCCAACTAACATTTTATTGGTTGCATGTTTGGTAATACGTGTTTTGATGGAATAGTTTGTCTAAAATTACAATTCTGTCATTATTTACTCACCATCATGTTATTTAAAGTATGACTGACTTTCTTCTGTGGAACGCCAAATGAAAAAAACATCCAGTTCTATATGAAAGAATTTATGAAACTGTGAATGAGAGACATGAGGAATATGTTCTGTACTCTGTCCTCTGCACAATACTATCATATGACTCAGAATATATCACACTAGTTATATGAAATGCCTTATTTTGAAGCTTGACGCTGGTCACCATATGGTTCCATTGGACGAAAAAGAGCAGTTTCACTGATGAAAGAAAGTCAGACGAGTTTAAAATGACATGAGGGTGTTAATGGTGATAAAATGTTGATGAACTATTCCTATATGATTCAAAGTCTTTTTCCATTCGGCTCTAATAACTGTTTTCTTCTCTAAAGAAAGTCCCAAGATTTGCTTACTTTCTCACATGAGCCACTCATATTAGAGCCACTTCACAACCTCAGTGTCAGTGCCTGTGTGTGTTTTTGAGTGTGATTTACGACTAGATTTAGATCTTTCTGTATATATATACAGAATACATAAGTTGGACAGGTATACATGAATATTAGTGAATTCAGCATAGTTTTATGAACACAAAGGCTATCTGTCATTGTGCACAAGACATGCAAAATGCAACAGCGTGCACCTTACTGCATTTTAATAAGAGTCCATTTCCTGACAAGGAAACAGATGCAATCTTTGACCGCAAATGGCACCACTTACTGGTCTGCGGTCTGGAGGCTAGTGTGTGTGTATGTGTGTTTGTGTGTCAATCGTATCCGTGAAGTGTGCATTTCTGAAGAACCTTAAATGTCAGGAAGTACTTTAATGCTGTGGTCATATGTTAACCATTTAGTGAGCGCGAGTATGTTTGCAGGGGCCATTGAGTGTCAGGAAATATGCTAAAATGGAAAGAAGATCAGAAAGGAGATCTCTTTAATATCTCAGTTCAAATTGAGGCTTAAGCCTCCGGTTTTTCTTCGAGGAAACCGTAAATATCACTTGTATTAATACGGTCTCTAAATTTGTAATTGCTCTTCAAAATCACTTTATAGCTTACTTAAATGAAACATTTTCTGAGCTAAGGAAGAGAAATATTAAATAAAATCAGACTGGTCAGACTGTCTTTATAAGTTATTTATTGCTTGGAAGGAAAGTAGTATGGAGAACATTTAATAGTTTGAGAATAGTTTTATGTCAAAGGTGTGTGTGTGTGTGTGTTGATTCTTCTTGTAATTCTTTTGTCACCTTCACCTGTTTCTCTTCTGTTTTGCTATCACTGGTGGAACATCTTGCTCTGAAACCTTAATGTCCTTCATAACCATCTTAAAACTGTGCTGTGAGCAACATTAAGGTTTCTGGTGCAGTATTCCTCGGCTGGAGGACTCGCTTCACTTCTTTGTCCGATTCTTTTTCGATTCTTCTCGTTACTCTACAGCAGAGCCGGACATCCCCAGGAAGGAGTACCCTCCGGACTATGTGGAGATCGCCATCTACTGCATAGGTGTCTTTCTCATCGCCTGTATGGTGGTGATCGTGGTGGTTTGTCGAATGAGGACGTCGGCTAAGAAGCCTGATTTCGGCGGTCAGCCGGCAGTGCATAAGCTGACCAAACAGATCCCTCTGCGCCGCCAGGTAACAGAAAGTAGATAAAGAGTTCTAGAGATCTTATACACACATACACTCACACTACCACGAGAATCATTTGCCTTCGAAGTGTAGAATTAGTAGGAGTTTTTAATGGCAGATTAATGTATAGTGATTCAAACCAACTTCATTTTGGCATTTAACTTGTCATGGACATTTAAGCTATAGACATAAATGTTTCTTTAAATAGTGTGATTTTTTTTTTTTTACATGTAATATTTACATTTCTTTTTAGATGTACTAATTCATAATGTTTCAATATCATATATTGTATAAAGATAATTGAGATGATAATGACATAATTTAATGACTTTTTATATTTTTTATATTTTATATGTGATGCTTTATTTTATTGTATATATTTTATATAAAATTATATCATACATAATTATATCTTTAAAATAATCTCAATTATTGGTATAACATGTTGACATTAAAATGTATTTTATGTATTATATAAAGATAATCAGATAATTCAGAAGATAATTATATAAATGACTTTTTCTATTTATAGTTTATATTATTACAATGATTATACGTCATGCTGATTTATAGTGTATATATATATATATATATATATATATATATATATATATATATATATATATATATATATATATGAATGACAAAGATCTAGTACTCTAGATTAAATATTTGAAAAGTTTGTTCATTTAAATATTTTTTATTACAGCAGTGCCTTTGTATAACATAACAATTTCTTTAATAACATGTCAAGTCTTTTTGTTGAGAAGTTGAAGATATACTATATGGTGGTAAGTTGGAAACATTCTTTGAAACCATTACATTTTCACAAAATTGACAAAACCTAAAAGGACTGCATGGGCTCAATAAGTCCTGATACCTTGCATTAGATTTTGTGCTATTTTTTTGTGTCATATAAGTCACGGCTTACTGTATTTCTAATGTTAAACTGCTCAAGGCACACACACACACACACACACACACACACACACACACACACACGCACACACACACACGCACACACACACACACACACACACACACACACACACACACACACACACACATTGGTGTTAATAGTGTATGGTGCTGTCTCCAAGACTCAGGTGATCAGCCATCCGTCTTTCCTCTTGCAGGTGTCGTCTGACTCCAGCTCCTCCATGAGCTCTAGCACGCCATTGGTCAGGATCACCACTCGCCGTAGCTCCGCCCACGACGACCCCATTCCAGAATACGACCTCCCTGAGGACCCGCGCTGGGAGTTCTCCCGAGACAAGTGAGCATCCTTGTGTTTCACTTTTTAAACATTTACAAGACTCTAGTAATCTACTAATTCACCTGGTTCAGGAAGGTCACACACACACTCGGGCTGAATCAGATTGTCAGTTCACCTGTTAGTGCTTGTACACACAGTTCGGTTTTACGAGAGTGACAATGCATTCTACAACAACTAGTTATTAATGATGTATTTCAACGCATATCAGAGTTGTGTCTTTTCTGAATGTGAGGTGCAAGAAATCACAGTGTATGTGACTCATTAACGTTGCCAGATATTGCTAGAAAAAAGCGGCAAACAAGAACAAGGCCATAATAATCTCAAATCCAAACGCGTTATTTTAGGAATAAGCCACATAGCAGAATATAGCGATTTGCCTACTTTAGTAACTTTGTATAATTTAATGAGCCGAGCCCAAATAAGAGTCCCAAAGATGCTTAATAATAAGTGGACATGGCAACCCATCAACCTTCCAAACATAAACAAAACCTGACAGTTGTTTAGTTAAAATCACAGATTAAAATGAGTCATTGCTTGGTATGGTATATCTTTTGCTAAAAATGGTGGATTCTAAATGCGCGCCACTGAATGGCGTCTGTACTTCCCGGTCAGAGAGCACCTGTCCATCAAAAGCTCACTATCCAATCAGAGTAGATCACTGTTAAGCCCGCCCCCATGAGAGGTTTGTGTCAAAACACCAAACGAAAAAATGCAAAGCGTAAGAGAAATCGGTGGCAATGCATTCAGAATCCACAATTAGTGAAAACGAAGCTTTGAAAAACATTAACAAAGAATGAAGCATATTTGAAATAAAAGAATGTTAAATTTGTGCGACTGAGTTCATTTTTTTTCAGTTTTTCTTCTTTTGTAATGACATATTTTTGATAGTTTCTGAAAAAGTTACGTTAAGTTTTATAAAGTTTCGTTCATTTTTATTGAAGCAAATGTAATTGCATATGTACACAGCTAAAATGTTTCTTGTTTTTTATTTATTGAAATATATTTTTGTAGGTGTTATTAAATTCACTGTATAATCTGTATAGCACCCTTTCCACCTGTAAATCATTGTGATGTGAAGCTAATCTTCTTATATGCTTATAATCCCATTATGTCTAATTATTAACCTGTGGTTAATGTAGGCGCAGTGTAGAATCAATCACTAATAACACAACATAGGCCTCTGTTGGTTAGCTTTATTATTCTTCCAGAAACCAAACACACATTTTTCTAAGATACAAGTGGCTACCAGATAACTTTCTGTCAGCATCACGCGTCCTCTTCTGACTCTGTGACCTCGGCTGATCGTGTGACTAACGAGAGGAACTCAGACTCTCAGATTAATGTTTAATCCTCATGCTTAATATTTACAAAATGCTTCCGGTATCATTTGGAGATTTACAATGGATCTACTTTCGTGGTGTTGCCAAAACTGTTCAGATTCCTAATTAATGACTAAGAAAGCCTGTTTAAGCAATCTGTAATGAAAATGCTGGTTAAAAAGGAGTCTGTTTGTACTTTGATTGTCTCAGGGATGATTTGTAAGCAGTTTAACATGCCAATATTCAACTCTAAACTCTAACCAAGTCTTTATTTATTAAATGAATGGTTGAAACCAAACAAGTACAGGTGGAGTTGCTCAGTTTTTGTAGGATTAAGCTGTTCGTGATTTAGTGGATATCAGTCCTTACATGCTCACAGCTTATGGCCAGTAATGCTCATTCTATAGGTGAAGGGAAGCAGTGTTTTATGTATTTAACTTCACACCCACTAAAGGAATTGCTGCCTTTGGGCAGACAAGCTAAGACGTGTGTTTTTAGAGGAACGCAAGACATATGGAAGGAAAGATTTTGTTGGAAACCATTCCAACAACAAATGTATTAAAGCGATAGATAGCATTATCAATATTGCCCAATATTTACTTTCTCTCTTTTCTAAATGTTTTACTTTTGGAATTTGATAATATTCATGGTCTACATTTTTTAATTCAAACAGTAAACTGTTATTCAAGTTTCAAAAATACTATACAGTATTTTTTTGAAAATCCGTCTTACACACAGTATAGTTTTTTATTATATATAGTATATTTTACTGGAAGCATATAAATTCTAGAACTCTTTAAAAATTTAAAAAATAACTGTCTTGTATGTATATTTTATGATAAATTTTATTATGTATAATATAATGAATAATTATGTATTTATACTCTACTTAATATTGTAGTAAGTTTTACTGGAAACACCAATTTCTAGATTTTCAAAAACATCATTTTAAAGTATTTTAACTATTTATTATATATATCAGGGGTGTCAAACCTCAAGTCTTTCAGGCTGTTTAAAAACTACATGTTGTGTGAGATGGAGCAGGGTTGGAACAAAACCTTGCAAAGCTCCGGCCCTTAAGGAATTCAATGTGAGACCCCCGATATATATATACACACACACACACACACACACAAAATATTTATTATTAATAAAAAATTTTGTACATCTTGTCCATTCCTACCATCCCCTTTTAGCACAAAGTTTAAGCTATTAAGTTGTGGTATGTATTGCTGGAACATTGCCGGGTCGCCTTCTGTGTGAAAGCAAACACGTCCCGGGATTGATTCTGGGACTGAACCCGGGTTGGGGACCTAGTAACTGTAATGAAGCAAAGATCAGTTAGTTCCTCTCTTTCCGCGCTGAAGCTGAGATCGTTCGCTAGCTTCAGTGAAAGTTAACGTGCCCAGCGTTTTCTACTCGTACATTACACGTCACTCCCTGATGTCACGTGTCTTTACAGGACATTTATGGGTTGTGTGTGAAAGCACGCACATATTCCGGGTAATCACTGGCAGTGTGTAAGTGCAAAATCTAGCGACCCGGGAACAATCCCCGGAACACATTACCCCTGTATTTGCCGGAATCGCAGTGTGAAAGGGGCTTTGGACTGCCGTCTTCATCCCTGCATGACGTGCATCCCCCCAGGGTGCTGGGCCGAAAACTGTGGAATGTTAGAGTTTGTTGTCGGCGTGGAGGATAAACATAACATTAATTATCTGTGGTGGGCTGGGGTAGACAGAGGCCGCCATTGACCATACAGCACAGAGGGGGATTGTGTTATCACTGCCTCGGATCGGCCCCGGGCCCCGGCCCCGGGGCGGGTGTGAATGTTTACATAGCCCAGTGCTGGAGGGGGCCGGGGACAGACCCAGCTCCTGCCAATCAAAGGTTGACTGAGGGCCACTGACAGGGCAGGAGGTTGAATGTCACAGTTATCATGAGGGATGAAGATGAAGTGTGTGTGACTGTGTTCTAATCTGTGAGGGTGTGTTTGCATCTAAACTAGACCTGATTAAGGAAAAAATTAGCTGGAAAATGTCCCCCTTTGAGCTGTTCTCAAAGAAAGAGTTGGTTCATAAATTAAATAAATTATTTTAATGTTTTTTAATGCCCTGTAATAAATTGTATTTTCAAAGTTGTGAATAAAACAAAGATTACTGGAGTAAAATTTTACAAGAAAATTCTGTCTATCTCTCATAACTTCCTGTTTATTGTAATGTTACTTGTAATTACTTGTGAAATTGATACATTTGTATTAATGCTGTAAAACCTTAATGCAATAAAATAGACTCCTTGACAGAAACCTAATTATGTGTGACGCATTATGACAAGCGTCATTATTTTTGCAATTCTGTACAGAAATAAAACACTTTTAGAAAGGGTGTTAGTCTTCTAACTGATGTATAAGTTACAACACTCTCCTGAAATGTGCTCTAATCTTTTTTGCACTTGACCAGAGCGCACTAGTCAATCGTAAACCCCTCTATCTAGCCTTCTCTTGCACACTTTAAGAAAGTCTCTAAATCCCCAAAGGGCATATTGTTACTCACCCCAGAGGACCGTAACTCTAGATCTCCCAGCCAGACATTCGGCTGTCACACTCACTAATGTCTAATATAAGCTTTGCAGTGGAAGACTAAGGGCATCCACTTAACACCCTTGAAAACTTCTGTCTGGATGGATAGAAATGCTGATGCAAATGGGAATAAATAACTTCTGTCTAAAGCTTTGGGTTTCTCTGTAATGTTTGTGTTGGTTTGTGCAGGTTAACTCTGGGTAAACCTCTTGGCGAGGGCTGCTTTGGGCAGGTTGTGATGGCTGAAGCGCTAGGCATCGACAAGGACAAACCTAAAGAGGCCGTGACTGTGGCTGTCAAGATGCTGAAAGGTAAACATTTATGGATTGGTTTCCATGTGAGTAAAACTGTACCCTAGTGAGTGTCCTAAATCAACTTTTACCCATAGTTTACTTGCATGTTAACAGTATCTAAAGCTTTTTATATGCAACTGGTCCATTTTTGCATTTATGTTAATTTATTTGAAACATTTCACCAATAATGGCTTCATCAGATGTAGGATTGTGGGAATTACTTGACTTTTAACCTCATCAGCTCATAAATTGATGTGGGTGTCACCTTTTGAATGGTTCACATTGCTTTTTACAAGGGAGTTACTTCTCTGATGTTGTGAATCACAAAACTACTGGTTCGTACACGGATGGCACTCGAGTGAAAGATCAAAGCTCAGCAGATACAAGCTACATATCACACCAGCTCAGCAGACAGACTCTTTAGACTGTTTTATGCAGAAAAGCAAAGAGTTTGAAGATGACGGAATGCAAACGCTATAATAATGTCTACATGTCCAGACAAGGCAGTTGCTAAGAAAGCTAAAAAATCTTGCAAAAACACCAGACAGACAGGCAGAGCACAATGCAGACAGAATAATATTGTCATATGGACCCTATGAGGCTAAAGTATCAGTGAAATGATGGACATTTTTCAACAAAAACAATAGTGTGTTATTATCCCAGCAACATGCTAGAAACTTCTTGTTGAATCATAGTGTTTATGATTCATTATTTAATATTATGTATATATATATATTGTATATATATATATATATATATATATGATCTATCATTTATTTTACAATTATTTATGTATAAAAATAATTAAAATAATATCAATCTATCATTCTTTTAGTTATTTATATTAAATTACACACGTGTGTGTGTTTGTACCCACGTATCAAAATATTAATTTACATTTTTACTGTATACATTAAATTAATATAAACTGCTTTTTATATAAAAATTTTTTGTTATTATACATATTTATACTTGTATACGTTAAACCATTTTGAGCTCTAGATATTGGCAATTAATTTCTTTCTTTTTTTTTTTTTTTTTTGTTAAAATAAAATGTAAATTTTATTATTAACCCCTGTTTTGAGGGCTTTTGGAATAAACAATTCTGGGCACATTTATCTCAAAACTGGTCAAATGTCAAACATGCATATACAGATACAGATTAAACATACAGACATAACGGCCTCTCCCGAATCGTTCCAGTCGCAGATTAAAAAACTACTTCACATAAGCTAAATGTGTTTTTATTGGGTGCAACTTCTAGTTAAGGTATTGTTATGATGTGAGAAAGGGAGAAAGTGGGAGAGAAGGTCTTGACTGTGGAAGCCTGCGAGGGTTATTTGGTGGTGCTGAGTGATGTTGGTAGAGCTCGGGTGAAGAGGCCGCATAGCTGACCCGGAGCTCACCAGCTGCACAGCTCTCGCTCTTCACCTGCACAAAGAAAGTCCCTCATGCTGAAAGAAAGAGAAGAGAGTGGGGGAGGGAACCAGCAGCTCAAAAGAAGTTTTAAAGGATGTTGAGAGGGCCGAGGGACGGGGCTGCTGCGGAGAAAACGCTTGAAACAAGAGCACGTTCACCATTTACACCCGGCTTAATTACTGGCCTCGAAAAACATTTAGAAACTTAAAGTTAACTTTCTGGCATTATTTACTGATTGTGTTCCAAATCCATATGACTTTCTTCCTTCTGTGGAACAAAAGACATTTTTAGGAATATCTTGGTGTCCTTTGTCCAGACAGTGACAGAGAATTGGGTCTGGTTTTGTATTGGACCCCATTGACTTTCAGTATGTTGACAAAAACAGAAACATATTTTCAACATATTTTCATAAGTCTGGTACAGAATTTATATATATATATATATATATATATATATATATATATATATTTTAGCAGTAGTGTTGTTATTGTTAACAAAAACTAGAACTATGAAAAATATTTTTCGGTAATTGAAAAAAAAGATGAAATAAAATATAAATACTATATGAAAATCTTAAAGTTAAAAAGTAGACTAGAAGTGTTGCACTGGCAACTAACTGAAAGTACTGAAACTGAAAAATAAAACAAAAATAAATTAAAGCTGTATATAAATATATAAAAGTAATAAAAATGACAAAAAAATTCCCTCTGGCAACCAACTGAAAAAAGTTGAAGTGCTTAATTACTAAAACTGAAAAAAATGTTAATTGAAAATATACAGATAAAAGCTAATTTAAAACTAAATAATACTAAAATAACACTAAAACATATTTGTGGGCCACTTGTAAGGTATCAAACACTGTCTTCGTTCACAAAAACACAATTTTTAGAGAAGGTCTTGAAACGTTGATGAATCTGTTATGGAGGGAAGAGTGCACAGCTTTCTTAGCAGAAGAGACTGGAGTCAGATTAGACAGGAATGGCGGTCAGTGGATTGTGTCAGCTTCGCTCTAGTGATCAGCAGGCAGATAATGAAAAGGAGACTGTCTCTAAGGTAATTACTCTAAATGGAAGAAACACTTTTTTAATTGTGAGGCAATGAAAGGAGAGCTGTGTGGCGGTTCTTCAGTGTAACACTAAACCACACAGACACTTACACTGGGACACAGACAGCTAGACCGGCCAGTCTAATCATATAGGGTGCATTGGCATGGATGGCATACTAACACACTCAAACTGCTTTTGCATTATGTGTATGTTGTTGAGTGGGTACTCAAAACACTGTTTATTTGTGTTTTATTTTTTAACCTTTCTAGATGATGCAACGGAAAAAGATCTTTCTGACCTGGTGTCGGAGATGGAGATGATGAAGATGATTGGCCGGCACAAGAACATCATCAATCTGTTGGGAGCGTGCACACAGGATGGTAATTGCCAGTTTGGTTCATACTGAAGAGATAGTTCTACCTAAAAAAAAAAAATCATTTACTCACCTTCAAGTTGTTCCAACCCTCTATGTTCTTCCAATGAACACAAACAAGGATAGTTTGAAGAAACAGATGCTGGTAGCCATCGACTTCCATAGTATAAAAGTCAATGGCTGCCAGGAGCTTTTTGTTTATGAATATTCTTCAAAATATATTTTTAGTGCTCCACGAAAGAAAGAAATACATACAGGTGTGGAGTAACATCAAGGTGAGTAAATGAGGGACAACAATCCGAACAGTGGGATGATACCATCTCTCTCTCTCTCTCTGTCTCACTCTCTCAGGTCCGTTGTATGTCATAGTAGAGTATGCATCTAAGGGAAACCTTCGGGAATATTTGAGGGCCCGGCGGCCCCCAGGAATGGAGTACTCGTATGATATAGCCCGAGTATCAGATGAGCCTCTCACCTTCAAAGATCTGGTGTCCTGCACTTATCAAGTAGCTCGTGGCATGGAGTATTTAGCCTCACAGAAGGTATCTGCACATGCACAACATATCTGCATACTATTAACATCTCTTACTGATTTAGAAATGTCACTTACATAGGCTTTACATGGTGCTGGTCACAGCCTCAGATCTCCAAGATCTTTCTAATCAAGTTGTATAGCGCTTTATTCAATTTCAAAGCATTTTTTTAGGAATAAATAGCAAAATAATACGTTATGAAACAAAAAAGCAGCTGTACAGAAGATAATAGTGGTATTATACAGCTCAGTTTACTTTAATGTGGTTTCAATTCAGTTCAATAACAGCGACAATGTTGCAAAGTTCATCAATTATAAAACATTTTACATTTTGCTAAGTTAGTGTAATCTAAATTCAGTTTAAATTTTGTTCAATCAAATTTAATTGCTAATATTATCGAATATTAATTGTCTTTTAAACCCCTAATGGACATGCAAAATAGCAAGAACTTTTTGGAAATTGCAAGCTTTTGATCAGTCTGCCAGGAAAAATGCTGCATGTTCTCAGGCTGCTGAAATGAGAACTACCCCAAAACAACTAGTTGCTAGATAGTTTGCAAGGTTCACGCCATCGAATCCTTGAAAGATATTCAAGGGTTTCGTTTGCACACACCTGCATATTCGGTTTCATTCTCAGAGTATCTGATTTCACATCTTCCTGTCCCTAAACGTCACTTTTTTAAAAAGCCTTTAAGTGGCTTATTCTTCATTTCTGTAAAAAACACCAATGGACCAGACTTGATAATGGTTTTGCTAAACTATATGTAGAATAGAAATTGAAGCGTTTATTGTATATTACAAGCATTTCTAAGACAGTTTATTCTCAAAAGCCTCCTGGTTTTCATCCAAAATATCTTAAAGAGCATTCAGCCGTCCAGTTAGATCCATGCAGCGTTTGGAGAACTGAAGTCTTATCGTGCCTCAGACACTCTCACGCGTGGATCCGCCCTGCGGTTTATCCCTAAAGTAACTTAAAACCTTTGTGTTGTTTGTCTGTGTGTGATTTTTGTCCGTTTCCAAGATGATTTATGTTCTTTCTATCTTTCTTCATCTCTGTTGCAGTGTATACACAGGGATCTGGCTGCCAGGAATGTGTTGGTCACGGAAAGCAACTTTATGAAGATTGCAGACTTCGGCCTGGCCAGAGATGTCCACAACATAGATTATTATAAAAAGACCACAAATGTGAGTTTCATTACATCAGGATTTTCATTGAGTCAGAACACATTTCCTGTTGATTTTCATCTCGCTATGCATTCTTTTGCTGATAGTTATTAATGCATGTAACGGCACACCATTGGCTTTTAGTTGTGTTGATGTTTAAACAGGAAGCCGAGACAAGACATACACGTGTCTTTGAAACAAGTATTTTCTGCCCACCAAGACCGTGTTTATGTGATCTAAAAATACAGTAATAACATTTAATTTATTAAATATTATTACAGTTTAAAATAACTGTTTCTGTTTGAATATATTTTTAAATATCTTTTTTTTTTTGTGATGCATTACTCCAGACTACAGTGTCACATGATCCTTCAGAAATCAGTTTAATAGGCCCAAAAAACATTTATTCTACTTACTATTAATGATAAAAACTGTTGAGCTATTTATTATTTTTAAGGAAACCGAGATACTTTTTTTCAGGAAGAATTTATTTGAAATAGAATTATTTCAATATATACTGAATAATCAATACATATATATATTAAATAATATATAGTCTGTCAGTGTTTGGGTGTACACAGCCATATAAATGGCTACAAATCTCTGATTTAGATCTCATTGGATCTTGAAGCATCCTTTATAAAGACATATTCATGCTCTACTCCTTTCAGCCTCCTGCCATCTCTTTCTTTGTTCTCTTACCTTTTCTCTCTTTCATTTCTCCTTTTTTATCACTAGTCTGTTTATCTGCCACATCCCTCCCTCCTCTCGCCAGTCTTGGCATGATTTGCAGATTCCCAGGCAGTCGGCGTGTAAAGTGATTTCAGCTCTTTGCTTATTTGGGCCTGCCCTCTTCTCTTATTCCAAAGCTTGTTGTTCAAGCTCATGAGAAAGAAATGACAAACCTAAACACATTAGCATAGCTTTAACTGGCATTCATCTTGAGATACTTGTTTAGGCTGTAATTCACTCATCTGAGAGTTTAGGTCATCGGACGTGGCAGAGGATGAGTGTGGGAATATTGATAGCATCGTTATGATCATTGGGTCAGTGTTCACGAAAGATCAACATGAAATCAAAATGAACATTTCTAGTCTTTCAGTGCATGATTCTAGTTGGTCGTTTATGGTTGTGGGATGGCATAGATGGTCGATCAGTTGGATTGATTTCAGAATTGATCCTATTTAATTACATAAACATTCATAGCCTTTTTGTGCATGATTCTAATGGTCATTTTTATATCAGTTGGATCTAGTCGGTAATTACTTGTGGTTAGTTGACAGATGGTTGATCAATTGGATTTCCAGCTAGTGGGCCTGGTTTTAACCTATCAGACCATTTAGATCATGTTAGTTAGAGTTGGTTGAACCAGTAGAAAACCAGTAACCATGTCCGAAATTATAGCTTGCTATCCTTTAACAGTTAGAACTTGGACTTTACAACAGGGAAGCAAACTTTTCCCTGCTTTATTCATCTGTACAGCTTTTTTATTCCTTAATTCTTATCAAGGTCACCAAGATCTGGCCTTGAATATTTTAAACACAGTTTGCCATTATTAAAACATGAGCAAAGCCCAGACTGAGAGATACTGATGACTGATTAATGGCTGGGGTTAGATTCAATTACACAAGTTCAACTCTGTCTAAATAAAACACTGTGAGCCAGGAGACTGTGAACTCGGGGCACTTCTTATTGGATCTAGCACGCCAAATGCCATTGACTCTTGTATCTTCTCCACAAGCCTCAATTTATAACTGCACAATGACTCCTGAGGGAAATTAGAGTTTGGCGATACATCCCAACAGGATTTAATGGCCAATCATTATTGGCTACTCAGGGCTTAATGAAATTCCTGGCTAACAAGGTGAAGAAGTGTGTGTTGCTGTGTCTGGGTGTTGTTGTGTTGAGCGTCTTTGACCTTTTCTCCTGTTGATGTCTGTAGGGTCGTCTGCCGGTGAAATGGATGGCTCCAGAGGCACTGTTCGACCGAGTCTATACGCACCAGAGCGATGTGTAAGTCAACCGTTCGCATCCTTCATTATTTTTTTTCTATTTCATTTTAAAGGGATATGTCATGAAAAAGAAAAAGATTTCTATTGCTCTTTCGCTGATGTTTACAGTACAATGAAATCTCCATCCCTAGTCCATTTACAATTTCACTTATTAATTTAGCAGTTAATTTTATCCAAAGTGAGGAATACACAAGCAATTCATTTTAATGACGCAAAAACACAAACATGCTTCCAAGACAAACAGAGAGGGGTTAAGAAATAGTAAAAACATAGAAAAATAAAATTTAGTTTTTTTTCTCTCAGTAAGATTGACTTTTTATCTCCCAATTTTTACTTTTATTCACAATTGTGAGTTTATATCTCACAATCATGCCTTTATAACATGCAGTTGCGTCTTTATATGATGCAATTCTGACTTTTTAACTCTTTATTGTGAGTTTGTCTTACAATTCTGAGAACAGAAGTCGTATTTTCCTTAGAATTGGACTTTATAACGATTCTGAAAACAGAAGTGAGAAATGTGAGATATAAACTCGCAATCGCAAATAAAAACAAAGTGTGAATAATGAGATAAAGTCACAATTAACTTTTCTTTTTTTTTTTACTTTTTACTCAGAAATAGAAACGGGCTTCCATACGATGCAGTGGCATTCACACGGAAGAGAATAGTTTTTAGCCGTTTCTTGAATATTGTCAGGGATTCAGGTTGTTAAGATAGGGTTATTATTTACAGTATTGAACTTACAGGAAACTTTCTTAATCTGGTAAATATGAACATATTTACACATCAGTGTAACTGGTATTGCTACATGTGTGGCAAATTATAACAGTTCATTTGCATAAAGTGATGATAGCTTATTTCTGCACTGTGGTTCTGTACAAGTTGTTAGGGATCAAGGTTTAAAAGATACTGTTAGGGCTGCTTTTCTTTCTACAAATTGAAAGAGGGCACTGAAGTGGTTTGGGGAGTGCAGGAAAACAGCCGCTGTGTGTTTGTGTGAGGCGAGTAGTTTGGGAAAGAATAGGAACTGCTGGCAGGTGAGTTCAAGGGTACAAGAATTGTTTCCCTTCTGAAAAAAAAGGAGCACAGGTGATGGAAACTTAAGGAAGTGTTTTTGTCAGGCGTAGAAAGAAGAAGGTCTGTTCGCAGCCAGCGCTACACCAAAAAGTGAGAGATTTCACGCTCGACTTGTGACCAGTGCTGTGTTACTAATCTGTGCAGCTTCAAAGCCCTGCAGACTCTCACCTCCCAGAGCCCGGACGGAAATGCCCTCTGTCTTCCCTTCACTCCGTCCCATCACATTCCTCCATCCAGCTCTTCTACACCTCATTGTTTTGTTTTTTGACTTGAAAGTCTCTTCCCTTTTTTCAATTTTCCATAGAGTGAAATAATCCTGTCATTTATGTTTATCCGCTAGTGCACGCTTGTTCCCTTTCAATTTTATCTC
This sequence comes from Carassius auratus, assembly GCF_003368295.1. Lineage (NCBI taxonomy): Eukaryota > Metazoa > Chordata > Actinopteri > Cypriniformes > Cyprinidae > Carassius > Carassius auratus. Next base: position 3,689,411 of record NC_039255.1, read on the forward strand.
ACGTTTTGTTTTTTGTTTTTTTGGTTTCTTAAAGAGATTAAACGAAACGGAAGTTACGCTTTGGTGCACGTTGGATTTTTCATGCAACCTCTGCTAGACGTTTTAAAGTTTTGGCTGCATGCACAAGTCATTTCTACATTTATATTTGTATTAATCTGATCTTTTGGTTTGCATCCATCAAGTTCCACATTTTTAATTTGTGAAGTATTTAATGAAATGGCTTTGGAATGTACAAAAACAGATATTATCATAAAAGAATGTGGTCATACTGTCCACCCTGAATGATAGATGTTGTGTAATCACATTATCATTATATTTTCATTATCTTTGGTATGTTTGTCTTCTCTTTGTGTGGTCCCGGCAGTAAAATTAAACAATAGCAAAGATACACTTATTGATGGCAGCCATTTAAATCTTTTGTCTCGGGGCTTAATGCTAGTTATGTGTCATCAGTCGCTAAGGCCTCGAGCTCTCTGACTGGCTCACAATCCATACATGACATCATATTAAATGAATGCATAAATTATAAAAAAAAATTGGCATGTTTTGACAAAGAAGACCCCTGGGGAATAGGATGTAAGCTGCAGAGCTTGCAAAAATGGAAACATGGATGCATGTGTGTGAATTTCCTGTTTGTTCTGCATGATAAATTATTAGCTTTTATGGTAGAGGTTCATCCGGCCTCATGCAAGGTCGTCTATATTAGATGAAAGAAAGGTTTTGGCCTTTAAACTTGATCTTTTTTTTTTTTTTTTTTTGCCTTTACTGCCTAGTTAGCATTAATTTTAATCTCATGAAATCTGACAAGATCATGTCTGGGTTGCTGTTTCACCCTAAAATAATACAGTTATAAAATATAAATAAATAATTAAATTATAAAAATAGGAAATTATAATAAAATAATTACTATTTACATTTATAGTTGTACCTTTTTATCATTAATGAATCTATTAAGATGTATGTATGCATTGTGGAATTATTTCCATTTCCAACATATTCTTCATGCAAAATCGAATTTATATTTTTTCCTTTTAATTTTAACGTGGCATTGATTCATTGCTAATTGGCAAGGTCTAGTATACAGCTGTTTTGTTTGTAATGAAGGGCAAGGGTTCAAGTGGTATTTGCAGTGACCTTTTTTTCTCCTCCTGGTTTGAGTGATTGATCATGGAGAGGTTAGCCATGGCTACATGGGGCGACTGAATAGAGATGATGAATTTGGCAAACATGTCAGAGAAGATGCAGCGCTAGATAAAAACCAGAAGATGACAAACAGGGTCACTGATTGAATAAACAATCAAATGGACGGGTAACCGCAGGAGTAAACGAAAGCAGAGAGCCTTTGTGCTTTGCTGTGTGTGTTGTGAGACCGCTGTGGGTCAACAGAAAAGAGTACAACCAGAGGGAAATTGTGTTGCTCAGAGGCTGCTCTTGTGTAGCTCAGGAGACCTAATGAGTTCTCAGTTTAAATATCTTATTTAGTCTCAGATCAGATGTTTCTCCTTCAATTCCTTCGGAGGAATAAATATAGATGGAAAGGAGACAGTAGTTGTATAGAGGTATTACATTTGTGTGGATAGCAACTCATTGTGATCTTTATGTTGGTGGTTCATATAGAGATTTGAATGCACATTTTGGTATCTGAGCAATTTTTGAGACACTTTTAGAGTCTTTTTCTCAGGAGAAACATCTGAGAAGCAGAAGACTACATCAAAGTCTCAATTAACTCTCCACTGAATCTTCATGAGAAATATAAGAGTTCCTGTTGAGATCTCACTGATTGCAAATGTTGGTATCTGAGATCATTTGGAGACATTTTCAAGGCTTGATTCTTTGGAAAAACATATGAGAAGCGGGAGACTGCACCAAAGTCTCAGATTTGATTTCCACCGAATCTGTATGAGAAATATTCATATCGAGTTCATATTTGATATATTATTAAAGAGTTCATATTGACATCACACTTATTGTTAACTCTTGTATCTGAGCACTTTTTAAACACTTTTAAAGAGTCTTTTTCTCAGAAGCAGGATACTACACTAAAGTCTTATATTTGCTCAATGCTAACCTGTGTGTAGTTGTAGAGATCTGTTTCTCATGCAAATTGTGTAATGCACTGATTTCAAACCGATATATCTTGTGATTGTGAAATGCTTTTGTTAACTCGGCAGGATAAATAAAAGCTTATGCAGATGATAAGGCTCTCTGGCTCTATTTTGAGAAGCTTTTAGCTCACATTTCATATGTCAAAGGTCAGAAACCCTCTGTGGAAACTCTTATCATTTATTTGTGTATTTTATTTCCCCTCCTCATCTTAGATGAAGCAACACGGAATTGGCATGTGTTGAAAAACCATTCGCTGCTACAATCTTACGCCCTCTGGACGTTTGTTTCCTGAGGGTCCTGCTAATGTTTGTATTGGCTGGACAATATGTGTCATTATAGAGTTCTATAGAGGACAGAAGCCTGCTTTGAATCCAAGTGGTGCCACAGTCCAGGACGCTCGCAGAAAGACTGCATTGAGACCCCAACAGCTACTGCGTTCTTAGAGCCAACAAATATCACTACTGTAAATGGATCAAACTGGGATTTTTGGAACGGCTTCATTTCACAGAGCATTACTTGTCCAAACTTTGGGGAGAGTGAAGTGATGGTACCACAGAAGAGGCTGGAATGTGTTTTTAAATAATCGAGAATTACTAAACAAAATGCTGATTGTCAAACGCAACCATATTTACAGACAGAACACTGATTGACAGTGTAATATGAAGCATGAGTATTTGTTTGTGTTGTATTGGTGATCTGATGAAGGTGCATCTGTCTCTTTCAGCTGGTCGTTTGGGGTTTTAATGTGGGAGATCTTCACGCTCGGCGGTTCTCCGTATCCAGGAATACCTGTCGAGGAGCTCTTTAAGCTACTAAAAGAGGGTCATCGCATGGACAGACCTGCTAACTGCACCAACGAATTGTGAGTGTCAATGTTTTCTCAAAGGTTTTATGTTGCATTGTTTGTAATCGCAATCTTTTTCTGATAGAGACTGTAAAATCTCTTCGCATTTGACTTAATTTAGTGTCTGGAAGTTCATTAAAGGGATATTCCACTCCAAAATGAAAATGTAGTCATTAATCCCTTACCTCCATGTCGTTCCAAACCCATAAAAGCTTAGTTCATCTTCTGAACAAAATGTAAGATATTTTGGATGAAACCGGGAGGCTTGTGCCAAGTAAGTTACACTGTCAAAATCAAGAAAAGTATGAAAAGCATCGTCAGAGTAGTCCATCTGTCATCATTCAGACAGTCACAAGCCTACCGGTTTTCATCCAAAATATCTTAAATTAAATTTACGGGTTTGGAACAACATGGGGGTAAGTGATTCATGACCAGATTTTCTTTTTGGGTGGAGTAACCATTTAAGGTGTCCTTCCACTAAATGCTTTTTTTTCATTTTACTTGCATTTTAGAACTCGTTCAATTATTGTCAGGCTAACCATATTTTTCTGTGGTTAGCCAATCATTTTCTACTTTCTTGCATTTATTTTTTGTCTTGCAATTAAATTTTTCAGTGAGCTATTTATGCTGGCTCGAAATTTTTTCTTGCAATTGAACGACTTTATTCTCGGCATGGTTTTTATTTTTTTATTATTGCTTGGCTCTAATCCTCTTTCCATAACTGTTCCACTTATAATTTCTACTTTTTTTTTTTTTGCCTTCAACATTTCAGTAAGCTAGTACAAGCTGGCATCCAACACTCAGCTTTCTTTTAATTACATAATTCATTTTAATTTAGTGTAAGCTGACATCCCACTAACCATTAACCTTTTAATTCAGGTTTTGTCTTTTATTTATTTCTCTCTTCCATTTAGCTTGTTAATGCACTGGTTAAGCTACTGTCCCACTAACCATCTTTTAATCATATTTCTGACTTTTGTATTTAGTGTATACATGTACTAGTTGAGCTAATTTCCTTCTAACTGTTCTTTTCTTATTTGTTTTTTCTGTCTTACATTTACCTTGTTTAATGCACTATTTTGTTAATCGTGCTCTCATGGCTTTCGCAGGAACCAATGAGCTCCTTCCCAACCTAAATTGATAAAAAAGTTCCTATAAGATACCATGTCGATGACCTAACAAGCTTTCATGCTGATTTGCTGCCAAATAAAATGTTTGCATTAGTTTTGAGATGGTACGTGGGCAGCAGAATCCACCGTTTCTCTTTCATCGCACCCA